>NC_056737.1:1844865524-1845165524 GCF_019279795.1 Protopterus annectens
CTCTGCCTCTAGGGCGGCGTCCTCCCTGTCCTCCTCTGCCACGGAAGGACTGGTTGTCGAGCAGGCTGGGACTGCTGCGACTTCGAACCACATCTTCTTCTGACCCTTTTGGTTCCTAGAATAGGGCCTCTGGGGTGCAGAGAAGCGGATCCCGGCAGACAGCGTCTTCCCGTCCTTTCGCTCTGGGTCAAGCGTCTGTGAGCGGTCTTGCCAAACAGAGCAGAACCATCAAAGGGCGTTATAGGCGCTTTGAAGGGCTCAGAAAAATCGCAGTGATGGAGCCAGGCCTGGCGTCTAGTGACCAGTCCTGTCCCGCAGCTCTAGCGGCCCTCCGTTGCATGGGAGAGTAGCCGCGAAGTATTTGTAACTGACCTAAGAGTGGCCATACGGGTGGAGTGCAGAACTCTGTCCTCCTCGAAATGGACTCAGGGGATGCAGCGTATTCCTTAATAAGATCTCGCTGCATCCGAATAACATGTGCCAAATAGTTCAGCCCTTACCGAGAAGGTCGCCGAACTGAACATCCGCTTCCCAAGCGGTCCATCATCTGAGACTCCTTGCTCGGTGGGTGGTCTGGGGGACTCTCCTGAGCCAGTTCCCTCTTTGTGGCCGCCCGTCAACATGGCATCTACCCGAGGCCCCTTACTCCAATGGGTCCGGTCGGATGGCGGACTAAGGATCCTATCCGGTCTTTTGGGAATTGGCTCCACGGTGTCCGGTTCCTTCCACGCCCTGGTGGTAATAAGGTCCACCAGGGGGTCGGCAGGGGGGGACACCCAAGAGGTAGACGGGCCCGTTTCAAATGCCTCCAAGAACACGGACTCGTCCGAGGAAGACTTGGGGGCAGACCACCCCCCCCTTATACGGAGCATTTCCATGATGTCTCCAAAGGAGACATCCTCGGGGAGTGACCGTGGGGAGCCTTCCCCTTCCTCCAAGTCCGTGTCTTCAGTGAGAGACTCGGGGGAGTCAATGTGCCTCCTTTTGCACGTATGCTTGCGAGGGACCTCCTCTGGGGGGCTGTCAGAGGAGTCCTCGCCAGCAGCAATTTGCTCCATAGGAGCAACTTGGGGCACAGAAACGGGCTGTCCCAGGGGCCGGATGGTGGAAGCCTGGCCCAGTGCAGAGGGAGCGGGGCGGGCGAACAAGTGCCGGGGGTCCGGAGACCCTCAACAGAGCCCTCTCCACTACATCAAAAGCCGAAGGGGAGCCGACCTCGACCAAAGGATCCGACAATCGGCTCCCCCTCGGATCCGAAGCGGACGGGCGGCGCGAAGCACTGGGATCCGAGGGGACAGTACGCTCCGACACAGACGGCGCCGAAGGAGCACTGATCCCCCCGGATCCGAAGCTTGGATCCAGGCTCCGAGAGGTGGGGTCCGGCCTTTCGAGGGCAGGGTCGGATCCGAGTACCAAGTACTATCGGCGCCGACCCACCCGGCTCGAAGCTGCTCGGCTCCAGCTGCTCGAACCCGGATAGCGGGTCGGAGAAGGAGCAATAGGCTTAAAAGGGTGTTGAGCTCCCGGAGGGGAGGCAAGCACTCCCATCTGCATCTGGGCCTGGATGAACCTTCTCATCATCCGGTCCAGATCAGCATCAGAAAGGCTATGGGTAGATCTCGGCGAGGCTACCGAGGTAGGCCTGGAGTGCCTCCTCGATAGCCTCGACGGAGATCGGGTCTCCTCCTCCTCAGGACCCGTGAAAAACACACAGGGGACCGGAGTCGAGAAGGAGGAGACCGAACCGACACGGAGCCGGGAGAAGCCAGCTTGGCTGGCGGGGCGAAACAGAGGTCTCGGCCCGCTTGTGGTGCTTCTCCCTCCGGTCCTTTTAGCAGCATCCCTCTCCTCTCCAGAAGCGGGAGGTTGAGTCCCAGGAGCAGGAGGGTGCCACAGGGGAACAACTGTAGCCACAGTAGTCCCGAAGGAGCGGAGGCGGAGCCGAGTCTGGCGGTAAAGACCCGCCAAGACAAGCTTGGACCTCCGCTCCCTCAGTGCCCTGGGGTTGAACCCTGCACATATGGAACAGCCAGATGTGAGGTGTTCAACCCGAGACCTAACACACCGAGTGTGGCCATCAGCCGGTGAGAGCTTATGGCCACACTGAGCATTTAGAAAGATAGATTTTGGCTGATCAGCCATAATCTACAAGCTACTAAAGTAACTTAAAAGTAACTTAAAAGACACACAGGCCTACACACACACTCGGAACAGCGAGGGAGGGAAAAAAATTACTTAATTTAACTCAAACTACAACTATTAATGAGGGAAACCTAATCTTTCACACAAAAATACACAAAAAATTTAAAACTTTCTGTTTTAACAGGTAAAAATACAAGCACTTAGCTGAGAGCAAAGAACCCAAATCCAGTCACCAGCGCGGCAAACGAGATCTGAGGTCATGAGGGTAGAGCAGGGCATTATGGGTGAGGGGAGGAGCTGAGAGCTTGGATCCATAGCTGGAAAACCATGCCGGTTCGGATCCGATATCGGATCCATAACCCACAGGTTGCAGACAAATGAATATCCTACTTCAGATTGAATATTTTATCTTATCTGTATATGTCATAGCAAAATATGCATATTTTACATATTCTGAACCAGTGTGAACATCTCTAAGATTATTTTGCCTACTTTCCCTAAAATTATCAAGAGGTCCTGTCTTGAAATTTTCAGCAGTACAGGAATACTGCCATTTGAGGTCAGGGTGAAATTCAAGCCAGAATGGTCTTCGTAAATTGACAGTGTGGAATTTCTGCAAAAAAGTCAGATTAAAACAAATGTGTAGTTTTCAGCTCTCTTCAGGGTGAAATAAACAGTGTGACATCAGGTGTAAACAGTATCTGTTTCTGTAGAAAAAAGTGTTATTTTTATACTATGTATAGACTGAATCATAAAAAATCATATACGCTTTTTTAACTGAACATGTAGTGGTTCCCTTTTTGAGGGCTGAAGCCCAGTCTAACGTGTTTTATAGACTATTTCTGCTGGTAACATTCTCTGAGAATTTCGTGAATAAGCAGTGAACCATTCTGAAGATCCAGGAAATATTAGCTACAAAGAGCAAAGTAGCCAAAAACAAACAATATTCTCAGGGAAGATTTTTCTGAAAATGCTCAGCAGTTAAAGGGTTGAATTATCTTTCACAACACCTACATCTTCCAGGCATAAATCTTCAACAGAACCCTGAAACTTTCATTAAGAAGCAAGCTGAGTTTCACTCCATCTCCACCTACTCATTATTGCTATAAACAGTACTGGCGCTCTCAACGGACATGTAAAATATGTGGGGATGGGTTTGGCTAAGGTCATCATCTCATAATCAAAAGGTACAGGGTTTGATTCTGGACTTAGGTTACTGGCTAGGCTTAAAATAGCCCTTCAGGGCAGTTAGCCCAGTATTCATCTATGAATCTATGTGCTGCAAGCTGGGACAACATACTTCCTCAACCCAAGGCTTAATCACAGACTGCTGTGCTGCTGAAATTTAATTTTAACCATATTGCCTATACTATTTGACATTATTAACAAACAAGGTGAGTTACATTTATGAAAAAACAATTAAGTTACCAGTAACCAAAGCACTGCTCAAAATGCTGTCATATTTTCAATTCCTGGAAC
The DNA here is from genome assembly GCF_019279795.1 of Protopterus annectens. Taxonomy (NCBI): domain Eukaryota; kingdom Metazoa; phylum Chordata; order Ceratodontiformes; family Protopteridae; genus Protopterus; species Protopterus annectens. The sequence continues at coordinate 1,844,869,146 of NC_056737.1, forward strand.
CTAAAGACTGAATTTCACACCTCTGATCATTTGTGAGTACACTGCTATTCCATTTTCTCCTGGAAAAAACTAAATATTTCTAGACTTTAGAGGTGAATCTAAACACAATGACTGGGATTCAAAAAAAGGCTCACCATTCACAGTATTTGCCAAACACAGGTCAGACAAATTACCTCAATCATGAGAAAATCTGATTCAGACTCAGCCACGGCTGCAATAAGAAAGACCTTCTTATCGGCTCATTAGCATTCCTCTGAAATGCACACTAGCCCACACTAGCGCTGTCAGACCTGACTGCATTGGTGTTCTCCCAAACAGCTGATGCATTGAATTGGCAAATACACCCCCCCACATTCACACAGACACATACGTGCATGTGCACACACACACACACACAAAACCCAGCATCTCAATTCTCCGCCTAAGCCATCTAATGTGACCACTTGGCAGACATACATTCACAGACAGACAGGCAGGCTGCCAGACAGACAAACAGACCAACAGACGGACACGCATGCACGTGTGCACACACATACACACCTACAAACATTCCTGCAACTTCATTAAGACAGCTTGTCTTCAAGTATAGTCAGCAATGAGAAACAAAACAGCGTACAACTTGCTGATGCATGAAAAAATGTTTGTAAATTTTACTCAGAACAGAATATGCAGATTTCCCCTGGCTAACTGCCTTCAACTGCAAACTTCTTGTCTCTCAGTGAAAATATTTCCTAATGGGAAACAAAACAAGCCAATATCTTGGCAAATGCAAGCAGCTTAGCATTCTTCATGACTTTCATCATTTTGTGTTATTTTTCAATCATAAGCCAAGGACATAAAGCTAGACATCCACCCTTGTAAAAACACAGGAAATTATCATCTTAGTTCCACATATATCAGTACAAATTCTTCTTTTATTATACTATAAAACCTGCATTTCTTAAAGCTAAAAAAGGTACTTGCTTATTTTTAATATATTTAACACATTCGACAGTCACTGAAAAGGCTCCTCATACACACATTTAAAATACCCGTCTGCACACTAAGCAAAAATGCTTTACAATACAAAAAAGAAGTTATGTGCTCACTATAATGTTCCATGTTTGTAGTGCGTCTCGCCCTTCATTCTTACATATGGGTTCAGAGCCGATCCTCAGCTCCGATTCAGCCGATTATAAAGCTCGAAGTCTCTCAGTTGGCTCGTGGCAAGGTAGGTATCCCATAGTGCACTAGTAAGAAACCCCAGATCTTGTTTGCTGCTATCTAAAAAAGTGATAGAAAATATTTCCACAAGGAACAACAAAGATGAAAGGTCTCCACCCCACAGAAGATAAATACTATCTTGTCTCCATATCCTCCAAGAATACATGGACGGGGGTAGGTGGGTGAGTTCGTAAGAATGAAGGGCGAGATGGACTACAAGCATGGAACGTTATTGTGAGTACATAACTTCTTTATGTTCTGTAGTCCTATCTCGCCTTCATTCTTACATATGGGACAGCATCCCTAGCACCTTTTTCTCGGGTGGCTCACGGGAATATACTCCTAAGAACCGTGGAACCAAAGGAGGCTCTACCCCTAGAGGCCAAATCCAATTTGCAATGAATAATAACAATATAAGGGGTAGCCCAAGTTTCTGCTGCACAAATACTGTCAATTGGGACTCTGGCTTCAAAAGCAACAGATGTGGATATGGATCTGGTAGAATGAGCCTTAATTTTAAATGGGAGTTCCTTGCCATTGGAAGAGTAAATAAACAAGATACAGTTTGAAATCCAATTTGATAAAGTTATCTTAGAGATTGGCATACCTTTTCTTGTCTCAGAAAAAGATACAAACAATTGGTCTGATTTTCTAAGCTCCTTGGTTCTATGCAGATAGAACCTTAACTGTCTGTGAACATCAAGTTGATGAAACTTATATTGTGTACTGTTTGAATGATTAGGAAAAAAGACCGGCAGTTTGATAGTTTGATTCAAATTAGACTGAGAGCAAACCTTGGGGATGAAGGACGGATTTGTATGAAGGGAAACTCTGTCTCTATGAAAAATCAAGTAAGGAGGTTTGACGGACAGTACTTGCAACTCTGACACTCTTCTGGCGGATGTTAACAGCTACTAGAAAAATGGTCTTCCATGAACGGAACTTCAATTCACAAGAATGTGCAGGTTCAAAAGGCGGGGAAGTAAGTTTGGACAGAACGAAATTTAAATCCCAAGGAGATACAAGGTCTTACCAAGGTAGTGCCTTTTAGAAAAGATTTACACAATCTGTGAGCCATAAGATTTGTCTCATGTTGTCCCCAATGAAAATTGGAGATCACTGCCAATTAAACTTTGATTGCAGCAGCAGCTGATCCCTGATGAAAAAGTTCAGTTAGGAATTCTAACACCAAGGGAATGGAGGCTATGTAAGGATCTACGTTCTTTTCTTTTGCCCAGATAGAAAATCTTTTCCTTTTGCTAGCATATAATTTTCTCGTAGAAGGCTTGTGGGAAGACGTGAGGATATGAGTAACTGCAGGTGAGAAATCATGAAGCCTGACTAGGGATTGAAGTGGAGCAGCCACGCTGTCAAGTTGAGGGTGTGGAGGCAGGAGTGGAAGGTGCTTGACATGTATGTCAGAAGGTCTGGAACTGGGTCCAGAGTCCATGGATCTTCTAGAAGGTGAGGCCCGAGAAAGGGGAACCAAATCTGATGAGGCCAGTAATGAGTGATAAGAATCATTCTGCTTCCCCAAGTCTTTGCTTTCTGGATCACCTTCGATATCAGAGGAAAGGGAGGGGAATGCATAAAGAAGTCCAGGGGGCCAATTGTGAACAAGTGCGTTTTTTGGTGTCTCCCCTGGGGGGGGGATAAGGGAGAAGTAGCTGCTGCATTTGGCATTGATTGGACTGGCAAACACATTGCAGCAAGGCTGTCCCCATTTGCGGAAAATCTGTTCCGTGACTTTCTGATTCAGAGACCACTTGTGAGGCATCAAGATTGCCCTGTTGAGCTTGTTGGCTATCACACTGGTTGCTCCCGGGATGTGCATTGCAACTAGAAAGCGTTGGGAAGATATCACCCACTGCCCAACACGAAGAGCCTCTTGACATACGGGGTAGGATCTGGTTCCTCCTTGTTTGTTTATATACCATACCAGTGACATATTGTCTAATTGGATTGTTATCTTCCCTAGAGGAAGAAAGACGTGAAGTGCTTGCAACACTAGTAGCACTCCTCTCATCTCTAGGACACTGATGTGCAAGTGAGCCTCGTGATCTTGCCATGTGCCTTGGACAGTCCTGCCTAGATAATGCCCCCCCCCCCCACCCTATCTGGGAGGCATCCGTGGTCACAGTAGCAATGGGTTGGTGATGAATGAAAGGTGTTCCTGTCATTAGTTGATCAGGCTGAACCCACCAACGAAGGTCCTTTTTGCAAGATTCTGCTATCAGAATAGGATGAGACAGAGGCAGTTGTTGAAGAGTTCACTTGGAAAAGAGTAGCCATTGAAGGATTCTCATATGTAGTCTGGCTAGCAGAACTAGAGTTATAGTAGAGGCCATGGTCCCTAAAAGTTTCAGTACTGTCTTGGCTTTGACTCTTTGTTGAGGAAGCAGACTGTATATCTGTTGTCTTGGATTTTGTATTCTGTCTGCAGGAAGACGAGCCATCATTGTGAATGTGTCTATTTCTGCACCTATAAAAGTCACATATTGAGAGGGTGACAAGACAGACTTTTCCCAATTTATCATAATCCCTAGCTGAGTGCAGAGCTGGATGGTTGAATCCCTGGCTTGTAGAAGTAGGTGCCTGGTGGTTGCAGTCAGGAGACAGTCATCCAGGTACAGAAACACTTGGAATCCAAGACGTCTCAGGTGAGCTGTCACTACCACCATGCATTTGGTGAACACCCTGGGGGCTGTGGTGAGATCAAAGGGCAGAGCATGAAACTGGTAATGACTGGCTCCCAGCCGGAAGCGTAAATGACTCCTTGATGCTCTGTCCATTTTTATGTGGTAGTATGCGTCTTGGAGGTCTATGGAGCACATCCAACTGTCTTTCCCTAACACAGGGAGTACAGAATGCAGTGTTACCATTCGGAACTTGGACTTCTTCACTGATTTGTTTAATTTGCTGAGGTCCAAAATGGGCCTCCAGTCCACTGTTCATTTTGGCACTAAAAAAAAATCTGTAGTAAGTTCCGAATCCTATCTGGTCTGCGGGGATGGATTGGATGACTCTTTTGAAGCAACTTTTGAACTTCTATGGTTGCTTGATCCCTGTGATTGGGTGGAACATCTGGGATTATCTTGGTGATATGGGGTGGGAAAGAGAAGGGTATGGAGTATCCTCTGGTAATTATCCTTTGTACCCACTTGTCTTGGGTGATGTCATGCCAGGCTTCTGAATACAAAGATGAGTGACCACCGACTGGCTCCAGAGAAGCACAGTCAGGCCCCACTTCAGGAGTGCTGATAGGGACGTCCACAAAATGAATCGCGGTCACCCTGGTTTTGTGGGCCCGCCTCTAATCAGAATCGTCCTGTGCTTCTGGGAAAAATCTCTGGGATTTCTTGAACCACATTTTCTCACCTCTCTGACCCTTAGAGTATGGTCTAGAAGGGACGAAAAAATGTACTCCCATGGCAGACAGAATTTTCCCTTCCTGCTCACACCTGGTGAGTGTATCTTTTACCTTTGGTCCAAAGAGGAACCGTCAAAGGGAGAAATGGTAAAAGTAGATTTGAAGGGCTCTGCAAAGTTGCATAAATGCATCCAGGAGTGTCTCCTAAGGGAAACACCTGAACCCGCTGCCCTACTTGCTCCATCTGCTGCATAGGATAATCAGCCTCATGGAGGAGTTAACAATGGAGTTTAAGATGAACAACTGAGCAGTAACCTTCTCAGGGACTCCTTCAGCTAATGTACCTTGGAGAGCATCTCCTAGCTCCTTTAGGAGATCTCTTTGAACTCTAGTAAAATGGCTGAGGTAATTCAATGATCTGAGTGTAAATGCCACTGAAGAGAAGCTACGCTTCCTGTATCTATCCATCGTTCGAGACTCCTTGTTCGGTGGATGGACAGATGAAGAAGTCTCTGCTAGTTCCTTCTTTGTTGCTGCTGCCACCACCATGGCATCTACAGGCACACCTTTGGTCAAAAAATCTTTCCCTTTGGGGGCTGAAAGAAACTTGTTGGGCCTTCTGGGGACTGGTTCCATGGCATCAGGAGTTTCCCACACCTTTCGACTAACTAGGTCCAAGATCTCATCAAAAGGTGGAGACACCCAAGAGGCTGAAGGTTGAGACCCAAAAGCCTTCAGGTACACTGACTCCTCATCAGAAGGGGGTGACAATGGGCCAGCCGCCTCTCTGTTTCAGGATCTCTTAAGATATCTACAAAGGAGATATCATCAGAGGACAACTTAGGGGGACCCTTCTGACTCCTTGAGGTCAGTGTCCGAGGTGATGTCACAAATCAGGGGAGTCTACATGCTTCCTTTTGTAAGTTCTCTTCCGAGGGGGCTCCTCAGAAGGGTATTCTGGGGAGGTCTCAGAAGACTGGGGGCCACCCAACAGGGGTTTCTGAGGTCTGCGGGTCTCTGCTGCCAAGAGAGAGAGATGGTGCTGAGACAGAGGTTGGAGCTTGAGGGGGAGGAGCATCGGTATCCTTGTGTGGAACTGAAGACCTAGACAGCATGCTCCTCATCATCTCGAATGCAGATCTCTCTGGCTCCGTGGACAGTCCCAGTTCCTAGGAAATGGAAATAGCCCTCGGCTACAAAGCGATCGACTCTGAGACGGATGTAGGATCTGAGCTCAGCCTAGCCGACGCACCGAGAGGTAGGCTTGGAAACGAAGCGGTTCGGGTCCAAACATCCCTATCGGGGCCGACTGGTGAGCTTTGCCTGCTAGACAAGAAGGATGGCACCGAAGGTGTAAGAGCAGAACTCGGCTCTGAGACAGGCACAAGAGGTGCTGGAACAGAGGGTTCCACAACAAGTGGCACCAATAGGTCTGGCTCTGTAGGACCAACATGGCTCCGGAGGAGGAACACCAACAGGGAGTATGGTCTTAGATGGCTCCGGAACGGATTGGGTCAGAGCCAGCAACAACGCCGACTTCAAGAGTCTAAGCATTACTCTTTCTACATCCTCTTCAGATAGGCTCTTGGAGGATCTGGACGATAAGGTAGATGACCTAGATCTCTGCAAAATAGGAGATCTTGGATTTGGGGAGACCGGCAATAACTCTCTAGACTGGTTCCAAGGTAAATTTTCAGTGGTCGGCTCCGAAAAACTTGGGGCCAACACTGGAGTGCTGATATCGATAATTTCGACCAGCTCTGAAGGCAGTGGAGCGGAAGAGGTAGAAGGTTTGTCCAATTTTTATATTTTTTGAGGAGGCCCAGATAAATTAGTCGGTGTGGAAGAATGTCTCTTGGTCGACCTGATCTTCTCTTTCTTTGAAGAAGGAGATCTGGAGTGTGAGGATAAACAGCTGGCTAAATCCTCCTCAAAGGAAGGCTTAAGGAGACATTTCAGGATCAGTTTGTTCTTCCTTTCTTGGAGAACTCTAAGAGTGACAGAAAGAACATGTTTCCTGAAGATGTATGGCTTCGAGGCAGTAAACAAAATTACTCTGTCTGTCAGTTACTGACATTTTTTGGGAGCATTTAAGACACTTTTTAAAACCCGAAGGTTTATAATCCTTAGACTCTTTAAACATGTTTACTCAAACAGAAACCCTATGGAAAGCAGAAAGGACAGGACAAGGTCCTGTAACGGACCTTGCCCTGCAAGAATCTCTGCACACAAGGAAACACAACCGAGGACTAGGTCCTCTAACTTAAACGGGCCTAGCCCTGCTCAAGAACAACACACAAAGACAAGCAAAAACAGAGGACTAGGTCCTCTAACTTAAATGGACCTAGCCGTAAACAAAGAAGAAGCTAAGTCAAGAAGAAAAGCTACCAGAAATTGCAAAATCTCAACAACAGACTAATCACTAGCTAATAAGAATAGTAAAAACACTGCACACACCTATCAATAAGAATACTATTCTAGTGAAAATACAATATTAGAAAAGGTCCTAACTCAAACACGGACCTGCGCTAGTAAGAGTAAATATATCAAAAAAACTAGCACACAGGTAAGGGATACCACTCGGGGAACAAAACGGGCCTGCGGAAGCAACGGCCAACATGTTCTCAACATCAGCTTCACAAAATGTAAAAACACACTACTATTTTCTACCTATAATAACTATGACTAAGCTATATAAACTAAGCTAATACTATATGCCAAAATTATCACTATGAACAATAATAATGTAGAAAAAATCCAACTTAGCCACGGCCAAGAAAGAAACACTTCTGAACTTGTAGATGCAGCAAACGAGATCTGGGGTTTCTTACTAGTGCACTGTGGGATACCTACCTTGCCATGAGCCAACTGAGAGACTTTGAGCTTTGTAATCGGCAGAGTCAGAACTGAGGATCAGCTCCGAACCCATATGTAAGAATGAAGGCGAGATAGGACTACAGAACATCTTAAGTTATGTACTTACCATAATGATAGATCCATGTTGTCTGATTTTCATCCTGTTCAAACATGGGCTGTTGGATCGGAAGCTTCTAGGTTCCAGGGATATGACTCCTTCCCTACTCATAATTCTCTCCACTATACCTTTGTACCACAAATCGAGTTTGCCCCAGTAAAATAATCCATAGCAATTATATTCAAGACTAAACCTAGCATAATGGTAAACAGGTAGGACTATAAGCAGTCAGGACTGCTCACAAACAGGGTGGGCAAGAGAACTACCTGGTCACCTGTAGTCCATTTATGTAAACTTGGATGGCAGTATGAGGGATGGAAGAGGACTGAACCAGACAAAAAGCATAACGATACATCCATGTTGTTTGATAAGTACATAACTTTCATATCCAATGTTGTCTATTTTTGTCCGATTCAACCACAGAACAGATTTCCAAGCTATAACATCTGGGTGGTATCAAGGAAGGATGTTCCTAAAAGAGGTGGAAACAAAGGAAGAGTGAGATCTGGACTGTACATCCAGTTTGTGCACCACAACTATCATCAATAGGTAGTCTTCTAGAAAATGCTGCCCTTGTGGAATGAGCCTTAGACTTGGATTGTAGAGACAAAACCTTTTTTTTAGATGAAAGAAATGCAGTCTGACAACCATCTAGAAAAAATAGCCTCAGCCACTTCTTTGTCTAATTCAGGCTTTCAGAAAGCAACAAACAATTGATCAAACTTTCTGAATTGCTTGGTCCTATGAAAACAGAACCTCAGTTGACGAACATCCAGCATACATAAAATGTATTCACCTTTGTTTGAGAATTTGGGAAAAAAGACTGGTAGATTTACTGACTGATTTAGATTAGTCTTGGATGTTACCTTAGGAAGGAAGCATGCGTTAGTTTTCAAGGAAGCACTGCCTTTTTGAAATACCAGATAGGGAGGCTTGCAGGAAAGTGCTTGCATCTTTGAAATCCATCTAGCTAATGTGACAGCCAACAGAAACATTTTTTTCCAAGAGAGAAAGTTCAGATCAACTAATGGTGTTGGTTCAATGTTAAGTTAATGCCTGTAGCATAACAGTAATATCCCAGAGGAGTACTGGATCTCTGATAGGTGGTCATAGGAGAAGTTTCAAAAAAGGCTTAGAGACTCTTACAGAAGCTATAGAGTAGTTGTTCTGCCCTATGTGTAAATTTGAGAGAGTGATCATTTGTGCTTTGACAATGGATTAACTAGAGCTGTTGTGGAAAAGTTCAGACAAGAATTCTAATATAGAAGAAATAGGAGCAGGCAAAGGATCTAAACCTTTTGATATAGCCCAAATTGAAAATATCTTCCATTTGCTATGGCAGATCTTCTTACTGGATTGTTTTTGAGAAGCTGATATGATCTGAGCAACTGAAGTTGCGAGCCTGGCATCTCTGGCTAAGGTTAGAACTGGAGGAACCAAGCAGCTAATTTCATGTATCTCTGATCTGGCGGAAGCAGTCCAGATAGGTGTGTTAATAGGTTTAGATAATGATCCAACATCCATGGTCAAGGCCATAAGAAGGGAAACTAGGTTTGTTGGGGCCAGAAGGAAGTAATGAGGATAACTCTGGCCTTGCACATTATTGCTTTATGTATGAATTTGTTCATAAATAGCATGAGGGGAAGGCATAGAAGAGACCTGTGGGCCAATTGTGAACTAGGACATCCCTTGATGAGACTGTCCCTCTACAGGGATCAGGGTAAAGTAACTCCTGCATTTATTGTTCAAAGAGGATGCAGAGACTGCGGCAAATTTGGCCGCAGCAAAGAAAAAGCATGGTTGTCACAGCTGGATTGAGGGACCACTTGTGAAGCAGTAATATAGTTCTGTTCAATTTGTCCGCAAGTACACTGGATGTTCATGGTGTATGGGCTGCTATCAGAAAATTATGAGAAGACATCTTCCACTACCAAACTCTCATGGTCACTCAACATTGGGGATGGAAGCATGTTCCTCCATTTTTGCTGATGTACCACACTAGCAACATGTTGTCTAATTGTATGGAAAACACTCTTGGGGAGGACATCCTGGAATGCCTGCAATGCTAGGAGGATTGCACTTATCTCCAAGATATTGATGCCAAGACAGACCTCTGTGTGTGATCAAATACCTTGGACCATCTTCCCTTCAAATGCCACCCCCAACAGCCTAAGAAGAAATGCATCCATGGGCTCTACAGCCACATGTGAAGCATCTGGAATGGACATCCTTCTGTCACTGAAGGGGATTTTATCCATCAGGAGATGTGATGTCGCAGATTCAACTGAGACAAATGTTTGTATGTAGTGGATGAATGTTTTCAGACACCTGCACTGCTAGAGTCCACTGAAACACTCTCATGTAAATTCTGGCTAGTGGAATCACGAGGACTGTAGAAGCCATTAGATTAAACAGGCTGGGGTAGAAGAGTGATGGAATAGTTGGGTGGCTGTGAAATTCAGGGACAGCACTCCAGAGTGGGGGTATTTTGCAATCTATAAGCTTGAATCCAGGTGACATCCGATAAACTCTATTTGTTGAGCTGGGGTAAGATGACTTTTGGGTAGGTTGACTGTGCTCACTAGATCTTGCATCAGACAGAGCAGAAGAATCAGATGATTTGGTAACAGGGCACTGGAGATAGTGGCTAGGAGCCAATCATCAAGATATGGGAAAACCTGGATCCCTAACAGGTGAAGATCCGCTGCCACTAGTGCCATTATCTTGGTAAACACCCTGGGGGCTGTGGTAAGACTGAAAAGCAGGCCTCTGAATTGAGAATGACTGGCCCCCAGCTGAAAATGGAGGAATTTCTTTGAATGCTTCTCTGTCTTCACACAACAGTATGCATCCTGGAGATCTATGGAGCACATTTAATCATCCTTCCTCAGTAGAGGCAAAATGGACTGAATTGTGACCATCTAGAATTGTGTCTGTTTCACAAATTGGTTTAAATAACTCAGGTCCAAGATGGATCTGAGGTCCTCTGTTTTGCTGGGTACTAAAAGGAAACTTGAGCAGACTCTGGACTCTGAACTGATCTTTGGGGACTGGTTAGATGAGTCTTTTTCTTAGCAGCTTGGAAACTTCTGTTGCTGCAAGTTCCCACTGACTGGGTAGAACATCAGGAACTTTCGTCTTCTTTATTGGAGGATAAGAAAAGAGAACTGAATATCCTCTGGAAATTATGTTTAGCACCCACGAGAAGCTACTGTTATGTTTTCCCCATGGATAAGTGCCCCCTGTTTCCAGAGTGTAGCAGTTGGGCAACTATATTCAGGGGTACTGATAAGGCTTCTCAGTAAAGGGACCACAAAAGCCCTGATTGTGCATTCTGCCACTGCCTCTAGAGTGACATCCAATATAGTTGCCTCCTCCTCCTCTACCACAAGAAGGTCTATCTCCAGGACTGTCATGATATGACCTCTGTGACTTACAGAACCATATCTTCTTTTCAGCTATTTGATTTCTAGAAAACCAAGAAAAAAGAGCAGTCCAACTAACATGGCCAAATCCAGTTTAAAAACACACAAAACTTTTAATAAATAAGATAAAACAGATAAGCGCTTTCAAGCATTAAGCGCTTCTTCAGATCTAAAAGTTACAAACTATGAAGCAAAACTTTAAACAGAAACACACACTCCGTTCAAAAAAAACTATCCAATCAAAAAAATACAAGGAATGTATCAATGAAACAGCTGATATGAAAGTAATGCAGCTCTTAAAGATACCCTCCGATTAAACCCAAGAATTTTATTCACTTGCAGCCTTCACGATCCACTTCATCTCTGCCAGTTCAGTACTATGAACAATGTTACCTCCCCTCTTATTCTTCTTCACTAGCTGTAAAACCAAAAATGAAAAAGTATGTCCTGGTTTCATGGAAACATATTTCATAAGCACATTTGCCTTGTTCTTAAAGCCACTCATATGATTCAGAAGTCTTTCTTTAAAAGGTCTGTTATTTTCCCCCAAAGAAGTGAACGCATTTACTACAGACTGCCAGGTACACCAAATCACAACTTCTACAATCAGCATACAGCCTGTGACTAAAAGTAAAACCAGTCAAAGGGTGCTAAAAAGTTTTAGCACTTGAAATATAACTACATGTTTTACATAAACAAGGGAAGGTCCCAACCCTCTCAGATCTAAGAGGACTGTTGTCACTGTCCACACTGGGACCATAACATAGCTGTCTTTTCAGAGACATAGCATTCTTAAAGCAGAAACTAAGTTTGTTGCCTATTGCTTCTCTAATGCACTCATCCATCTGAAGAACTGACCAGTTCTTCCAAACATCACACACCTTACTGATGTTGCTATAGAAAGCCACATTCAGATGCACATTGTTGTTACTAATGACATTCTGCCTTGTGTCATATGAACTCTTGTCTATCTCCCCTTCTGAAAAAAAGGGGTCCCATCCATAGACCTGAGTGCCAACCCCTCATTCATGTGTGTTTGCACTTCTCTCTGTTGATACCCTCTACTAATAAAATTGTTTTTCCAAGTCCTCAAAGGCAGTTTGGAATTTGGCCTTATCCATATGTAGCCTAGAGATTCTCAGAAACTGACCTTTATGGACATTGCTGTATACATGGGTAGGGTGCATTCTGGACCGATGATGCAGGCTATTCCTCCAACGCTCTCTCATACAATTCAGTACCAAGTCCACCATTCTGATTAATGATCAGGCGAACATCCAAGAAATCTATGCTAACTTGCAACTGTACAGAAGTAAACCTAAGAAAGGAGGTGCTATCATGGTATCACAGCATCAGGGAATCATAGGAGATTACTAGGCTAGCGACCCAGAGATCATTTTAAGCCTGGCCCTTTTAACCCAATGCAATACTGCAGACGTACTAGCCAATACCCTAGATTGCATTTAGTTATTGCTACTCATGTCTAGGAGGGTTGTGGGCAGTAAGAATTTATGGTGCCCCATCCACTTGTCCAGGTTTCTCTCGAACAGTTTCATAGAGGTGCTCTGTTTCATATGAATTGGTAGCCTGTTCCAAAGATGTGGCAGTCGCTGGGAGATATATCTGCACTTCCAGCATGTCCTATTTAAGTCGCAAGCCATATTTAAGTCCATGGAACAGGTAGCCTTAGACCCATTTGATTTACGGCTATGCAGTAAGTTCATTAGGTTAGGGTCTTAGGTTGCTCTGTAAGCCAGGCATAAGTCTCCCCAAATAAGTCTATATGATACGGAGTACAGTGACAGGGACTTTAGTCAGTCCGTGTAAGGCACATGCTGGAGGTCCTTGGATCTTCTTTGTTAGAAACTTCTGATGTCTCTCTAACTGCTGCAGGTGCTTAGTATGGTACATACCGAATGGGGCGTTATAATCAATTATGGGCCAGGTAAGTGCCAAGTATAGGGGGGATACAACTTCTTTTGCTCTCGAGGCAATGCCTTTATTAATCAAGTGAGCTACGTGGAAAGCTTTCCTTACAACAGTAGACACGTGGTGGTCGAAGTTAAGCTCGCGGTCAACCTATGATCCCAGGTCCCTTACCACTTCTTGGGTACTTAGGGTATTGTTGATTTGATAGTGTGAAGGGACATTGTTTGTGCCGAAAGGAATGAGGACAAATTTCTTTGCATTCAGTTTGAGACCATGACTAATGCAACAGTTGTTGGTCTGTGTGAGGCCCTCCTGGATTATACTGCTATTGTATTTATTTTATTTATTTGCAGTTTGTTAACTGGGAAAGTCCATTGGGCCAAAATGAACCAATTTTCAATGAAGGTCTGGGGAGAAAAGCTCCACATACAATTATTACAAATCTAATGACATCATTTGGGGATTCAGTGATTGCACCTAGTTTGCTATGTTCTGCAAACTTGGTCAGCCACAACTCTTTAGTTTTGACCTGAACTTCTGAGAAGTATATACGAAAAAGTACAGGCCCAACACTGACTCCTCTGGCACTCTACTGGTAACAGGTCTGTTGGTTGATGTGGAGTCACCCACTTTGATAGTATGTGCCCGGTTTGTGACCCAGTTGGCAACCCATCTTACAATGAAGGGGTTTACATTCAGTTTGCTAAGTTTATCAGTAATCCCTGAATGTGGGAGTGTGTCGAAAACCTTTGCTAAGCTGAGGTATGCTGTGTGCACAGATATGCTCTCAACAATGTATCTGGTCACAGTTTCAAAGAAATCCACCAGATTTAACAGCCAGGATCTGCCCATCAAGAAGCAGAATTGGGTAGGAGCCAGAGTTTCGAGGTAAGCTACGTCTTTATGAGGTCCATAATGATATATTCCACGGCCTTACCAATCAGGCTGGTCAAGCTTATGGGGCTGTAATTCCCAGGGTCTGTTGCTAGGCCACCTTTGTGGAGGGGAATAACTGTAGCTGTTCTCCCTTCCACAGGAACAAAGTCTGTGGTCACGGTATGACTGAAAAGGGTATTTAGTGGTGATGCTAGTTCATGTTTTATCCTATTTAGAAGACAGCCTGGGATGTCATTTGGTCCCACAGAGGCCAAGTTCTTTGCCTTGGACAGGGCTTTGAGGACCTGCTCTTCAGATATGTAAGGTGGGGAGGGGGGGGGGGTTGCTGTAAATTAGGAGGGAATAAGGGAGTGAAATTTTCACCAAACCTATCCACTAGCAGGTTCGCTATCTCTGTGGTGTCAGTGTGTGTGATACCGTTGGCCACCAGTTCTGCACATGCTTGGGTCCTACCCTTTAGGTTATGTATGTAGCTGTAAAAGGCCTTATGGTTATCCTTGGTAATACTTGCTAGGTTTCTCTCAAAGGAGCTCTTGGAGGATCTGACAAGTTGTCTTATTTGAGTGTTAAGGCTGAGGATGGTGCTTTTCCATTGTTGGGTCCTTGTCCTTATTACCTTGGACAGCAACTTTTAGCACTTACTGTAGAGTTTGTTGATGACGGAAGTCCACCGTGGCAGCTTGATTTTACTTGGGGCTCTGGCTTTGATTCGATCTGGTACAGCCAAGTTTATACACTTGTGTAAGTAATTGTACAGGGCTTTAGTGCAAGCTTTGGCACAGTTACCATTTTCAACTTGGAGTGGTGCTTAGAATGCATTTATACCTTCACCTAGGAGGGTATAGTTTGCCTTGGTGAAGTTTTTCAGTCTGATTTCACCCTTAGTGAGTTCTGGTGCTAGTGTCAGTTCGAAGGTGACGGATTTGTGGTCAGTTTTAATTAATGAAGGTCCAACAGTTGCAGCAGTGCACCTGTTTGACATGTTGGTGAGAACGAGATGTAGAACCTTTGTTCTTCTTGTTGGGGTATGGATAATTTGTTCCAGGGCATCTGAGTTCACAAAGTCAAGGAACTTTTGTGCTAGCAAGTTTGGGCTAGAGTAGGTTTCCCAGTTGATGGTGGGATAATTTAAGTCCCCCATAACCAGTGTTCAGTAAAAGTTGGATTGTCTTTAGTTTGGTTAAGTAGGATTCATGGGTGTCTTGACCCAAGGAGGGAGATCTATAACTGGCTGGGACTTGATGGGGGTCTTACCTACCATAACCTGCACTTGGTGTATCTCCATGGAGCTGTCCAGTCTAACTAGACATGAGGTTAATTTACCTCTAATACAGATCTATCATTCAGATACTCAATAAACTCGTTCAGCCTTTCCAATGTACCATTCCATGACAGGAATACATCATCAACAACATGCTTCTAGTATTGAATGAAGCAAGAAAATGCAGTGTTGTGCAATATATAGTTTTCCTCCCAGCTAGCCATAACCAGGTTAGCATAACTGTTTGCATATGGGATGTCCACTGATACCCCTATCTTCTGCAGGAAAAAAACATCAAACAGAAAAACATTACGAATAAGGTCTAGCAAAGAACATATCAGAGTGATCTGACTGTTGCTACGGTCAGTCTTATGTGTGAGATATACTCTGATCATATCAATACCACCTTCATTAGGTATTGAAGTAAACAATGTGCAAACATCCACTGTTACCATATAGTAACCTGCAGTATTGCCCAATTCACCAATGCACTGTGAAAGACTGCACAAAAAATGCACAGGGTCTCTAAGGATGCAGGAAGCAGTTTCAGCCACAGGTCTTACAGCTTTTTCCACAAAAACAGATAAAGGCTCAGACACCCATCCACATCTAAACAATATAGGTCACATATTCTTAAAGATCTTGGGCAAACGATATATTACAGGAATCACAGGATGTTTTTAACAGCAGACAGTCACAGTGTTCCTCAGTGAGAAGTCCAGTCATAAGAAAATCATAAAGAAATGCACGCACATGCTTAATCATTCTGTCTACATCTGTTCTAGAAACCAACAAATAGGTACTTGTGTCACTAAGCATGCATCTCATAGATTCAAACTATGCTGCTTTGTCCATCACAAGAACTGCACCACCTTTATCCCCTGGTCTGATATACAAATCTAGATTCATCCTCAGATCTTTTAAAGCCTGGTTCTCGTCACAAGTCATATTAAAAAAAGTCATATTAAAAAAAGGCATGCGAAAGTTTATCTGAAAACTGTTTAAAAATACCATTCTCACACGCATTCAGAAAAGTCTCTAAGTGGAGGTGCAAGACAGGAACATATGTAATAGGTCTCCTTAAAATATTGCTAGTATATACATAAATATAAAGACCCTTGAGTAGACTCTGGACTCTAACCAGTCTTTGGGGACTGGTTGGATGAGCCTTTTTCTTAGCAGCTTGGAAACGTCTGTTGCTGCGAGTTCCCACTGACTGGGTGGAACATCAGGAACTTTCTTCTTTACTGGAGGAAAAGGAAAGAAAAATGAATAAACTCTGGGAATTATGTTTAGCACCCAAGAATCTATTGTTATGTTCTGCCAAGCTTGTGGGTCAATGGATAAGTGCCCCCCGGCTTTTTCCAGAGTGTATTAGTTGGGCTCTTCAGGGGTACTGATAAGGCTTCTCAGTAAAGGGAACACAAAAGCCTTGGTTGTGCACTCTGCCTCTGCCTCTAGGGTGACATCCAATGTAGTTGCCTCCTCCTCTACCACAAGAAGGTCTATCTCAGGACTGTCATGATACAAACTCTATGACTTACAGAACAACATCTTCTTTTCAGCTATTTGATTTCTAGAAATGGCCCACTGAGTGGTAGAGAAATGCATTTGCAATGTAGAGAAAGTCCTATGATCTTGCTGACTTCTGGTTAGTGTGTGTTCTACTTTTGGCCCAAATAAAGTGGAGCCATCAAAGGGGCATTGACAAAGGACATTTTAATGCTTTCTGCAAAATGAAAGAGATGCATCAGGCATGCTGATGCATGGTGATGCTGGTGCCTGCTGCCCTAGCCATGTCTTCAGCTGCATTAGAAAGCAGTCACATGGCTATGTTGGAAATAGACTGAAGGGTAGAAAATGGTGAGTCCACTGTCTTCTGAACATCTGCAGGAGAGACTTGGGGGAGGGGCTCTTTGGTCAGGTCTCTTTGAAACATAGTAATATGAGCTACATAATTCAGCGCTCAAAGTGCAAAAGCTGCTGAAGCATACATCCAGTTCCCAATCTAGACTCCCTTTTAGGGGGATGGACCAAGGAACCTTCCTCTGACAGTTCATTTTTAGTGACTGCTGCTACCAACACTGCAACAATCAGAGGACCTTTGCTCCAATGTTTCCTTTCCTTTGGTGCTGCCAATATTTTGTCAACTTTTCTGGGAATTGGTTTCACCACATCAGATTCCTTCCATACTCACCAAACCAAGAGGTCAATGAGGGGGTCAACGGGTGGTACCTTCCTAGAAGATGTTGAGCCAGAACCAGAGGCTTTTAAAAACACAAACTCATCTGGCGAAGGATTAACAAAGGATGATCCCACTCTCTGCTTCATCAATTCAAGGATCTTACCAAAGGTGACGTCTTCTGAGAGGAATCCAGGGGAGCCCTCATTTTCATCCAAGTCTGTGTCTTCAGTGAAAGACTCTGGAGAAGAGTCTATGTGCTTCTGCTGGCACATCTGTTTCTTATGAACTAGTTCTGGTGGGAGATCAGAAGGTTCTGAATCAGACTGGGAGCTAATGTAGCATGCAGCCGGAAAATCCCGTGGTACTGACTGCCCCTGCTTGGCATGGTAAAAGGAAGTACAAGCAGAGTCCTGCCTGGGTTCAGATGCAAACAAGTTGGATGCAAATGCCTTTTCCCTTGGCATCAATCGGACCCTTTCAATAGTTTCAAGGGCCAAAGTAACCATCAGCTCCACAGGTTTCCTCCTATCCTCAGACAGAACAGATACCTTGAAGCCGATGGGCCTCAACCCCGAAGCTGATCTCAGAGACGTGTTAATGAGTGCCAAGACCATGACAGGAAAGGATGGTTCCAACAACTCTGGTGTTGATCCAGCCCCTCAAATCTCAGCCCTGAAGCTTCTGTTCAGAGTCTCTTCTGGATCTGGACATATCGGATTTGAAAGAGGAAAGGATACTGTCACAGCTGAAATAACTTGGACTGTCAGCTCTAGCAAAGGCATTCTGGGACAGGACAGATCGAACGCAATTAGGTCATAGCAGTGGACCAGGACTGGAGAAGGAGGAGGAGAAGTAGCTGGCCCAAGACTCAGTACTTCATCATCATCCCATCAATGTCTTTTTCATTTGGGCTTGTGGATGAAGAAGCCACCAAATTTGGTCTTGAATACATCTGCTCCTGGAGAATGGGAAAGTGTAGTCTAGGACTCATTGGGTCTGGAGAAAACCAGGATACAGAAGGCAAGGAATGGACCAGGAAAAACTAACAGCTATGACCATCAAGGATTTTTTTGTATCTGGTCCAGAGAGCAACATCAGATCTAGGGAACATTTCCTCGACCTTTCTGGATCTGATTAATCCTTTTCTTTCATTTTTTTTTTCTACTTTTTTCTTTCTCTTTCAGCTTGCTTTTGGGTCTCTTATCCTGTTTGCTGGCTGGAGAAGAGACAGTGGAGGAAGTAGATGCTGAAGAATTGCAGACCCTCTCTGTGCAGGGAGAAGGCCCTTGACTCTGAC
Source organism: Protopterus annectens (assembly GCF_019279795.1). Classification (NCBI taxonomy): domain Eukaryota; kingdom Metazoa; phylum Chordata; order Ceratodontiformes; family Protopteridae; genus Protopterus; species Protopterus annectens. Next base: position 1,844,887,687 of record NC_056737.1, read on the forward strand.
CTTCTCCCTTCTAGTCTGGAGTGCCCTAGAACTGAAGGAGGCACAAGCTTGACACTGTCTATCAAGATAGGCTGACCCAAACAAAATACATGCAACATATGTGGATCCCGAGGGAAAGGTTTGTGTCCACATTCAGAACACCTTTTTAAATCCCTTGCCATCTGATATTTTTTTTCACAGACTGTAACCACTACCATCCAGGCAATCTGCTAACAAGCACACTCTACTAACTATATAACTACTAGATGAAATAGAAAATACATACACTCTATATTAATATCTATGAAATGATGTACTAATATCTATAATATGAAATAAACTCTATTACATAGCAACCTAACAAGCCTAACTGCCTACTCTATCAAAAAACTTAACTCTATTTCTAAGAAACCAGTGAGACGCATCTCTTGGAAGACAGAGGAATATTTTATGACAGAACATATCACACAAAGGATACTGATTATTGAAGAAACCTGGTAGAGGTGACTGAAGTCCTCAGGCGGCAAACAAGATCTGAGGTACTAAGGTGGAGTGGAGTGAATTTTGGGTACAGGAGGAGTCAGAGCCCTGGAAGAGAGAAACTTCAGAGTCGGTGTCAAAGTTGGATCCGATCAGATCCGACAACGCATGGTTGAATCATATGAAAACAGACAACATTGCACCATGCAATTTATATAATGAAATGTATACAAATACTAATGAGAGCAGAGATTATTTTACTATCAGTTACATCATTTTCCCCTTTAGTCTCCTTCTAAATACTAAAGGCATATTTTCGGGTATATGCTTTACAGTCCACCCATAAGTTTAATAAAGTCAACAAAAGCCTTTTTTTCAGCCACTTTTATTTGCAAAAGCAAATTTCACAAATATGACTGATGCTCTATAATCTCACATTTATTCACTACTTTTAGTGTTGCTGGTCCTCTTCCTGATCATCTCCATCTCCCAACACTAGACTCTGGTTCAAATCCAAGGTAATCCAGATTCTTCTACTCTATTCCTGTGCTTTTTTTCTGTCTCTCAAGCACTTTCCTTTGGAACACTGAAAAAGGTTCCACTGACAAAGTCTCTCTGTGAGATCAATTCATTTTTAAACATCTTTATTAAATTATCATTTAAGACATAAGCAATCATACATTAACAGAAAAGAAAACAAACCACATTAACATTTGTTACTTTTATATATATTATAAAGTGCATCTTGTCTTTTTTTACAACTATCATCACTCCATTACTTAATTTGCTCAATTAATGCTTTCCCTTCAACCTGAACATTATGCTGCTGTGTTGTTACCACAATTTTCATCTATTTCTATGTAATTCACTCCTTCCTTTTTTAAAGATCAATTTCCAGTTCTTTTATCTCTTTTATAATATTTGATACTTCAAATATAGTTGGTTTAGACTTTGATTTCCATTTCTAGCAACTGCTTTTTTGTCAGACGGCAGAATTAAACTTAACAAGGGCTTAACTATGTCTAGGCAATTCAGATCCTGTGTTTACAGCCATTTGTGCACCCATCATTTCTGATATAGTACCCTGTAGGGAATTTTTAAAACCTGTCAAATCATTGCATTCTCAAATCCTAAGTTCCCAGTTACCTTGCTCTTCCCCATAACACCTCCAATATCTGCTGTCTACCTGAGGAAAACGTCTTTGAAGTCTGCTTGCAGTATAAAAATACACATGCAAACACTACCTTACCAGACACCTGCAGCAACTGGAAAGACCCCAAAAGTACCTCACCAAGAGGATCAAAGGGCTCAAACAGATGCCATATGCTGCCCGGTTAAAGAAACTCCAGCTCTACTCAGTGGCATACCGCCTGCTCAGAGGCGATCTGTGCCTGACGTATAAAGCCATGTCCAACCCAGAATTAATGGACATGCTGCACCTCAGAAAATCCAAATCCCATTGAGCTACGCACTCGAGAGACTTGAACCTCAGCACTGAAATAAATAGGACATGCTGGAGGGACAGATTCATAACCCAGAGGCTCCCTTCACTCTGGAATAAAATCCCAGTCCAGGTTAGGCAGAGTCCCTCATTGACTCTCTTCAAGAGGAATCTTGATGAGTGGATGGGAGATCGTAGGTGTACCCCGGGTATCACTTCTGTGTCACTGTTAGACAGAGGCACAGTACACTAACCTCGAAAAAGGGCATAGCAAAATTAATTTAAAATGGGTGGCGAAAGCCAAACACACTCTGGCTAGGCTTATAAATGCCCCAGGGTAGATAGCCTAGTATGAACCTATGAACTTATGAACCAAGCAAAAACTCTGAACCTTTAAGGCTATGTTCTCTGTGAGCTGTATTGTCCGAAGAATGGGAATCAGAGTTCCCTTCCGGTTTTTTTTTTTTTACTTCCTCCTTAACCTGTTCTGCATAAAAAAAAAAAAAAAAACACACTGAGCAGAGTGGAGGAGAGGTGTTGACTACAACTATTAGCTGAGATATATAAGTATCCTGTTTTTTTCAATTATTTATACTGACTATTGTTTCTAGCAATTTATATATAGCACTTTTTATTGCCTGCTGCATAGTTTTTGAGTGTATTTTTATTGCTATTAACTAATCTGCACGGGTAACTGATTTGTTTGCAGTTACAAAAGCATTCTGTAGAGTCTCATTGCTCCTTTATCTGTTTAAAAACTTTCATTTTGTGGCTTTCTGTAGTGCTTACTGTCTGTAGGCTAATGCTTTAGTATTGTCTTCACCCTCCCTCCCTGTTGGTGTCTTGCTGTTATACTTGGTGGCTTTGCAGTTGCCCGCCCCTACTGTAAATCTGATCTAGGACACTCCTCCCAGTCTAGTGTCACTAGCTCATTCTACCTAATACAGAGAGAACATTTGATAAAGCCTTCTGTTTCTCCTTTTTCCCTTCAAAAAAAAAAATTTTGCCTGAATCTCCTTGTGTTCTGATTGTGCTTCTCAAACATTTTGGAAATATAGAGTATATTTTAGAGCATTTATTATAACTGTAATTGCCTTAATATTGCTACAACTCAAGTGCTCTAGGTTGCACTGCATCTGAAGTGTTTGTGTGTTTTAGCTGCTTTTCTGTGTATATAGACTTCTCTGTATATGTAGACTAACTACTTATTCTGCTGTGTTACTGCCTCTTAAATCATTTTTCAGTTGTGCACTTGCCTTGCTTCATTTGAAAAGTTTTAAATTGCTAATTTTGTAAAGTTTTAATTGCATTTACTGTTTAGGACTACACACTCAAGTGTGTTAACCTTTTCTGTGTTTATTTACGGTATTATTGCATTGTTTAGCCTGTTTCAACAAAAACAAATACTATCTTGTTTGCTCGTTTCCCAGCTTTTCTAGCCAGTCCATATCCCGGTATTTGCTTGTCTCAGGACTTTATTTTCTGTGCTCAGAGCTATCCAGACCTTGCTGTGGTAGCGGGAAGTCCTACTGCTTACCAGTGGGACTGGTGAGCATTGTACTCCCTATCTAACGCTAGAGGAGTGGTTTCCAGCTCTGAAATTGTAATTTTATTAGCCTTTTTGTGCTGATTTCTATCCCTTTCAACTTTCTGGCTTAAAAACGCATGTGTTTGCACATTTTTCACATTGTGCAGCACTGCGGGTCTACAGTTAAACTATTCCAGGTGCCAGAAAGTCTGCTCTTCAAATTTTCCCTTAGAACTAGCTGGTTTCTCAGTAGTAGCACTAAAATCTGAACCCCTGTGACTATTACTTGCTCTAGAACCTGCTGGAAAGCACTAGGAAGCCTGAAACTGATTCAAGCACTCAGCTCTCCTTGTCAATAAGGAGAAATGAATCATAGGCACTAAACAGCCTATAATTGCAAAGTACCTTGCAAAGGTAAGGGAAAACAGCTCTTAAACTTTACAAGGAAAGCACCTAAACAGGCATGTCCAAGGGTCAGCTTCCGGTGATTTCCCCTGTCCACCTGGTGAATCTGGGCATACTGGGGCAGTGCGGCAACTGCCTCATGTACACAGACAATCCTCTCCTCCTACCACCCAACACTACAACCTGCGAGAGATGCACTTCTTAGCCAAACTGGAAGGAAAGCTCTCTCTGGCCAAGATTGTGCTAGACAGTCAAGAGGAGAAGTTAACACCTGCATTACACCTCAAGCAACTCATAGCCCTTCAAAACCCACACCATCAACACCCACATATAGCAACAATAAACCCACATATGCGGAGGCCCTTACCATTAACCTGCCCAAGCAACAAGGACCTCCGAAGCCGAAACGCAAACAAACACCAGTCACAACCAAAGTGACACATAGCTCACAACACCAGTGTGCCACCCAACAACAGCCCCTAAGGCAAGACAATGTACCCAACACTTTAGTCATAGGTGACTCTATAGTCATGCACACTGATGTCCCACTCACCATGCTGAACAAGGAGAAAATTACATTCAACTGCCTGTCGGGTGCCAGGATCCACCACATAACGCATACACTCAAGTCACTCCATAACAAGTACAAATACGACTCTGTCATTGTCCATGCTGGAGTGAATGACTTGAGACGTACCTCCCTGGATTACATGAAAAGAGACATGGAAGAGCTCTTGGATCATGTGACCCAGGCAGGTATGACCCTAGCCCTGAGTAGCATCCTGCCTTCACCCAGAATGATACCACAGTATAAGGACAAAATGATTGACTTCAGCAATTGGCTAAGCTTCTGGTGTCATCCAAAGGGGATCCAGTATTTGTCTGCCTGGGAGGACATGATCGACAAACCATGATGCTTTGCCAGAGATGGTCTGCACCTGTCACCCCTGGGATTCAGGTTACTGGCTAAAACTCTTGCCACCCCTATAGTGCCTTTTTTAGGCAAGGTTCAAAGATAAAATCACCACCGTAACAGATACAAGCATGCAAAATCTGAAGGTAATGCTACTCAATGCTAGAAGTCTAAACCTCAAAATGCACTCTCTCGAGGCACTCCTAAAAATGGAGAACATCGATATCTGTGCAGTAACTGAGACCTGGTTCAAGGCTCCAGAGAGCACCCCTGCAATACCAGGCTACAATTCTTACCACACATTTCAGCCACAAAGCCAAGACTGGAACACTAAAGGTGGAGGAGTGTCCATATTCACCAAGGATATTTGCACCTCCAGGCTAGTTGCCCAACACAATGCATCTGAAATTCTCCAGGTGGAACTAACACTAGGTAAGACTGCAATCCAAATTGAGGCTTGCTACAGGTCCCCCACCATGCCCCAAGATTCTCATTACATCTTTCTAAACATACTGGAAAATATTAAGATACAACCAAACACTCGAATACTGGGTGATTTCGACTACCCTGTCATTAATTGGGAAAAATACTCAGGTACCAACTCCTTTTCCCAACGGTTCTTGGAATTCATAAATTCCAATGCCCTGGATCAAATAATCCACTGTCCAACCAGGGGCTCCAATATCCTAGACCTGGTCATTACCAACATGGGAGATAGATGCTCCACACCAGTGGTCACCCCCTCATTGGTCAGGTCTGACCATAAGCAAATCACCTTTGACATCCATATCCCACCCCCACCCCCAGTAAGGAAACCTCCTTAAAAAACTTCTCCAAAGCCAACTTCATGCTACTGAAGTCAGAAGTGACAAACTTCACAACACCCACGCAGGCGGGATCTGGAAGTTCGACTGCAGAATCCTACACTAAGGCACTGTACGAGCACATCCACTCGTGCATGAATCGTACCATCCCAAATAGAACCAAGATGCTCTTCTCCAAAAAAAGGAAGCCAATCTGGTCGTCCCCTGCTATAAACAAACTATACAACAGAAGGAAGAAACTGTTGCAGAAAAAGAGGAAAATCCCAGGATGCAAAAAACTCTTATACCAGCCTCAGTAAGAAGCTGAGATCCCTCATAAAATCCTCAAAAGCTAAAATTGCCAAAGATTCCAAAGACAACCACAAGGCATTCTATAGTTATGTCAAGAATCTAAATGGCAATGCTCAGATCTGCTCTGAACTACAACAGAATGGCACTAAATATACTGATCCCAAGGATATTGCCAATATCCTGGCAGATCGATTTAGTGCCAACTTCACCCCCCTCTCACCCCCTAAAGGGCCCATCTCAATACCAAAAGATTGCCAAATTCTGATAATCACGGCCACACAGGTAGAAACCGCACTCTCCAAAGCTAAGAATACAGCATCCATGGGACCAAATGACATCCCAGGCTGTGTACTACATGAACTACAAAATGAACTGGCACCTCACCTAAGTGTCATGTTTAAACGTAGCCTCACCTCAGGCTTCGTGCCCACTGAGTGGCGCACAGCTGCAGTTATCCCACTCCACAAGGGAGGATCCGCCTTGGATCCCGAGAACTACCATCCCATCAGTCTGACAAACCTGATCTGCAAGGGCATGGAACGCATTACCATGGAACTTATAAACAAAGACATTGGCAACCTTCAAACACTGGACCCCACCCAGTTTGGGTTTGTGAAGGGCCGATCTTGTCTCCTGAATCTGATTGACTTCTTCGAATCAGTCTCCAGAGCTGTGGACGAGGGTAAGGCGGTCCACACAGCCTATCTGGACCTCGCCAAGGCCTTCAACACCATCCCCCACTCTAGAATCATACATAAACTTACTAAGCCGGGCATAAATCCCTACATCACTTGATGGGTTGCCAACTGGCTTACTGACAGAACCCAGACTGTAAAAGTAGCCGACTCCAAATCCAGCTCCAGACAAGTGGAGTACCTCAGGGTTCAGTCCTGGGACCGCTCTTGTTTGGCATCTACTTCTCTGAAGTACAGACCAACACTAAGGGACTCTGGCTAACAAAGTTCGCAGATGACGGCAAACTGGGAGCCATTATTGAATCCCCAAATTATGAGGATATTCTACAAAAGGACCTTACAGAAACAGATGCCTGGTAACAGAGCCATGGGCTCAAGCTTAATGCCAAGAAATGTATAGTTATCCCCTTTGGAAAAAAAACATGTACCCATGAATTACCACATAGGTGGCAGGACACTAAACATCGAAAGTGTGATGAGAGACTTAGGGACACAGGTGGATAGTGGTCTCACTTTCAATAACCACATCGCCACAACAGTCAGGAAATCCTTCTATGTGGCACACCTCATCACTAAGGGCTTTTCATCCAGAAAAAAGGAGGTCATTGTCCCACTGTACTCATCCCTCATAAGACCCATTATAGAGTATAATGCCCCATATATGTACCCCACAAGACATCTGCAACAGCTGGAAAGGCCACAGAAATACCTCACTAAAAGAATCACAGGCCTAACACAGATGCCATATGCTGACCATCTAAAAAAACTCCAGCTATACTCTGTGGCATATTGTCTACTCAGAGGTGATATCTGCTTAACATATAATGCCAAGTCAAACAATGAGCTGTTGGACATGCTCCACTTAAAAAAATCCCAATCCCTCAGAGCCACATGTTCCAGGGATCTAAACCTTGTCATCACAATGAACAAAACATGCTGGAGGGATAGGTTGCTGAGCCAGAGACTCCCCATACTCTGGAACAGACTGCCCATACATGTCAAGCTGAGCGCCTCCTTGGCCCTCTTCAAAAGGAACCCTGATGATTGGATGGGAGATAGGAAATTCACCCCGGGGATCATGTCAGTCACCCTACTAGACAGGGGTCCAGAGAAGTAAATATTGTGGGAAGAAATATCCAGGGAATTGTTATGGCTAGGCTTGCATAGGTCCTAGGGCCGATAGCCTAGTACCAACCTATGAACCTATTTCTGACCTTCCAGAAAAAAATAATCTGAAGAGAGCTGGACACAGCAGTTTGAATCTCATACCTGCCTCTTAGCATTCTTTGATTGCAGAGATAAAGTTGCTTTTAGTTTAGCAGGTGTACAGTGAATAATCATTTTTCACACTCTGCTGTCTCCAATTTTTAATACTTTTCCCTTCTGCCACAATTTTGCCAGGATGAACTTTTTCTGCTGGCACGATTGCACCTTTACTAATATTGGTCTTGGTTGCTTTGTCATGGCTAGGTTTGGAGCTTACACTCAATGTGGCCTTTCAATTAACAAATTATGCTGTGGAACACCAGCCAGTTGCTTATATGTGCTTTAACAAAAATGAATACAGTCTGTTCCTTCCACTTGCTCTGGTACAACAAAAAAAATCTCAGGTTTTCTCTGTGTGCTCTGTCTTCTAAGTCTACTGTTTTTTTTTTTTTAAATGCTCTTCCTGAGAAGCCTCATACTCAATACCAGCCTTTTCTTCATCTCAACCTCTGACTTTTGCAGTTTTATCAGTTCATCTGAACACCTATTTAAAGCTACAGTTTACTATCAAAATGCCGACTGCCCATCAGCGAATGTGCACTTCATTGACTCATTTACATGAAATCCATAATGCTGATTACTCATAATGTCGCAAAAACACAGAAAGTCGACATTTCCGACTGCTCCACACCAACAAACAAGTGCTATACGAGTCAAAAAGGGGGTGAGATTTTGTGTTTCGGAATACCAGAGTTTGACATTTTCAACTGTCGCTGTTTGGAGTTTGTATTAGTGGTGTTGCTGATGTGCGATCAACATTTTGATTGTATGCCTAAAGCTACTTTTATTTTTTTCCAGCCTTTTATTTTATAGAAGATTATTACACTAACAGCTTAAGGGCCCCTACAAGCCTAGCCAATATAACCCAATTCTACCTAATATATGGCCCCTAGGGGCAAGAGGCATGGATTTGTGCCTATGCATTGAGTATCTTACAGATTGTCCCTGTCCATAAGGAACATAGGCACTACCCCAGGTGTGAATCTGCAATTCACCATCCATTGATCCAAACTTTGTTTGAAGAGGCCCAAGGAATGTTAATAGGAAGCCTGTTCAAAAGAAGGGGAAATCTCTGAGACACATATCTGTCTCTCTAGCACATTCTGTTTGAGTTGATGACTAAATTTAGATGTCTAGATCAGGTGACACTTATGCTGCTTGACTTGCAGATGTGGTGAAGTTCAATCATGGCTGGATTTATGAGTGCCTTGTAGGTCAGGCATAGGTCACATCTCAACAGTCTGTAGGAAACAGAATAAAGGGATAGGGTTTTTAGTCTGTCCACACAGTTCATGCTGTTTAAACCCTAATTTATTTTTCTGAGGAACCACCAAGGTCGCTCCAGCTGCTGTAAGTGCCTAGTCAAGTACATGCGAAATGGCACACTGTACTCGACTATTGGTCTAATGAGGGCTGAGTACAGCGGGACTATAATTTCCGTGTAGCTGGATGTCATCCCTTTACTTATAAATTGAGCCATGTAAAAGGTCTTTCTCACCACTGTGGACACATGGTGGTTGAAGTTCAGATTACTATCTGTGTACCTAGATCTCTCACTTCTGAGTCTACTCTTAGGGGTGTACTACTGATGCTGTAATTTACACAGGTATTAGATTTCCCAAAGCATATGATAATGCATTTTTTTGCATTTAGTTTTAGGCCATGGTTCTGGCACCAATCATGTGTCTGACCTAGACCCTCCTGAAAGATATCTACATTGTTGGAGGACTCAATGATTGCTCCCAGCTTGCACTCATTGGCAAACTTTGTCATCCAGAGGCCTTCCATATTATCCTTGACTTCCGAGAAGTATATTCCAAAGAGGAGTGGTCTCAGCACTGAGCCCTGTGGCACACCATTAGTAACTGGCCTTTTGCTGAATCTGGATTCACTCACTTTAATCATGTGTCCTCTCTGTGAGCCACCTGGCTATCCATCTGGTGACATGGGGATTTATGCCCAGTTTTGTGAGTTTATTTATAACACCTGAGTGGGGAATAGTGTCAGATGACTTGGCCAGGTGGAGCTAGGCGGCATGTACTGTTTTACCATCATCCGTGGCCTTAGTAACTTTCTCAAAGAATTCCAGCAGATTCAGTAGGCATGACCTGCCCTTGACAAAGCCGAACTAGGTTGGCTGTAGTGTTTGGATGCTTTCCCTGTCATTATTTATCAGGTACATTATTATTCTTGCCAAGGTCATACACATAAAACTAGTCAAACTTATGGGTCTGTAATTTTCCGGGTCAGCAGATGGTCCCCGTTTATACATAGGGATGACTGTTGCTGTCCTCCACTCTATCGGACAAAGCCTGTTTGGAGTCTGTGGTTAAACATAGATCCTTATGGGCCTAATAAGTCTTGATTTAAGCTGTTTAAGAGGCAGCCTGGTATACTGGCAGGCCCTACTGAAGCTGTGTTTTAGCTATAGAGAGCACAGTGGCAACTTGTTCTTTGGTGAAAACTGGCAGTGGAGTGGTGAAGGGTATTTTTGGGAGAGAACTGGGGGTGATGGAGAGGTGAAACTTGAGCTGAATTTGTTGGCCAGCGGATTGGCTATATCTTCTGGCTGAGAATATGTGATGCCATTTACAGCTAATTCAGTACACTGATGGGTGCAGCACTTAACATTGCGGACATAGCTGAATAATGCCTTATGGTTATCCTTAGCTTTTGAGGTTAATTTTACTTCGACTTTCAGAGACTTGACTAGTTCCCTGAGTCTCTTATTTAGACTAGTGAGGGACTTTTTTGCTCTGTTGTGCACATTCCCTGTTTTTTCTTGACAGGATTTTCTTTCTTTTGTTGTACAGCTTATTAATACCAATGGTCCACCAGGGTGGCTTGTTTTTGCGGTTTGATCTGAGTTTATTTCAATCTGGTATGGCTGTGTGTATGCAGTTGTTTATATCATTATACAGGACTTGTGTGTACATCTCTGCATAGGTTTCTGTGTGTTCTGGATTTGTGGGAGCTTGGAAAAGTACAGTTTTGTACCTACCATAAATGTAGATGTTCGAGTGTATACACTGCTGCAGTCATCACACTAGGGTTATCCTGCCATCAGGCGGTCGCACAGTTGGCCCGAGTTCCAAAGTCTTGGACCAGCGTCGGTTCCTGTGCTTCTTCCCTGATGTCAGTGCGCCAGGGGTATATAAGATGCAGCCGACGCCATTTTCTTCAGTTTTTCTTGCCCAAGATGTCAGGTGCTCCCAAAAAGGTAGGCAATGTAAATTGCTAATAAAACATACATAAGAAAAGCAATCAAATACTGTCTGTTACCAGCAGATACTTCCCATAGGCAGCAAAGGGTAGAATATTAGGGTAAGTAACAGTAAGTAAGAGGGGAAGGAGGGAGGGTAACCTGGACTGCAGCAGTGTATACACTCGAACATCTAAATTTATGGTAGATACAAAACTGTACTATGTTCATCGTGTTACACTGCTGCAGTCATCACACTTGGGTAGAATCCCAAAGCAGAGGTAGGGTGGCTGGTTCTATAAGGCATTAGGGGTGGCTATAATGCCCTGCAGAACTGCAGTGGCAAAGCCAGCTCTGGATTTAGAGTAAAGAGGTAGATGGTAATGCTTGGTGAAGGTATGTACAGAACTCCAAGTTGCTGCTTCCAAAATGTCCTTGGTAGGTACTCCTCTGAGGTAGGCAGTTGAAGTGGCTGTTGCCCTGGTGGAATGAGACCTAATGCTGGTAGGTGCAGTTTTCCCATGATGTGTATAGCAGAAACGTATGCAATGCCCTATCCATTTTGAAATGGTCTGTTTTGAAATGGCTTTTTCCTGTGTTCCTGCAGCATATGATACAAACAATTGCTCAGTTTTCCTGAAAGCTTTAGTTTTGTCCAAGTAGAGGCGTAACTGCCTGTGTATAACCAAGGGATGCAGTAGTCTCTCCCCTTTATTCTGTGGATTTGGATAAAAAGTTGGCAAGTGAATAGTTTGGTTTACAGCCACACTTGATACCACCTTTGGCATAAAAGTAGGGTTTGTTCTTAAAGACACCCTGTCTTGGTGGAAAATGATGAAAGGTTCCACTGCCATTATTGCCTGTAATTCTGAAATTCTTCGTGCTGAGGTTATTGCCAGGAGCAGAGCAGTTTTCCAAGAGACATATTTTAAGTCTGCTGAGTTAGCTGGCTCAAAAGGACGTAAAGTTAATTTTTCCAGGATAAAGTTGAGGTCCCAAGTTGGAGTTGGTGCTCTACGGGGCGGTCTTATGTTTTTAGCCCCTCTGAGGTACTGTTTTACCAAAGGATGAAGAAAAAATTGGTGGATCTGTGTTGTAATGAGCAGAGATGGCAGAGGCATGGATCTTAATGGATGAAAAGGAGAGGCCCTTGTCCAGCATCTCAGTCAAGTATTGTAGTATCTGAGGAATATTTGGGACAAGAGGGTCAAGGCTGTGAGCCTGGTTCCAGGCACAGAATCTCTTCCATTTATCCGAATAGGCTTTCCTGGTACTAGGCCTTCTGGCCTCCAGAATGACATCCATAACAGCTTTGGAGAGAGGCATTGTTTGCTTGAAAGGATTCTGCCATGCAGCCAGGTTTAAAGTCTTGAGCTGGCCGTGAAGTATCTGATTGTTTTGCTGAGTCAGAAGTTGTGAGATTTGAGGCAAAATCCATGGTGGTCCTTGTGCTAAGTTCTTTAAGATTGGGTACCAGTGCTGGCGTGGCCAGTCTGGGGCAATCAGGATCATCTTTGGTCTTTCTTGTCTGGCTTTTATGAGTACCTTTGAAAGGAGAGGCAGTGGTGGGAAAGCGTATACTTGTAGGTTTTTCCAGCTGAATGAGAGGGCAAGTCCTTGTGCAGAATTTCTGTAGCTGGCAATTCATTGGGGATGCGAAAGTACAGTTTTGTACCTACCATAAATGTAGATGTTCGAGGATCTCCATTGCTGCAGTCCTTACATATGGGTATTCCGCTGTCCACAATCGGCCCGAATACCAAAGGGCTAGAACCGGCGTCGGTCATCGGCGCCCGAGACTGACGTCAGTACGTGCCAGTACAAATGCGCATGACCGACGCCATAACCTCAGTCTTTCTTGCCTCAGACGTCAGAATGCAAAAAAAACACCACCCAAACCCCAACCTAAAAAGAAAAGGGGGGAAGGAGGGAGGGAAAATTGGACTGCAGCAATGGAGATCCTCGAACATCTACATTTATGGTAGGTACAAAACTGTACTATGTTCTTCGTCTCCCATTGTTGCAGTCCTTACATATGGGTAGAATCCCAGAGCAATGGAAAAAAGGGAGGCTGGCCAACTAAATAGCATTAGGGGCTGCTAACATGCCCTGTAAGATTGCAGTGGCAAACCCAGCCCTAGACCTAGAATAAAGAGGTAAATGATAATGCTTTGTAAAGGTATGTACAGAACTCCAAGTAGCTGCCTCTAGAATGTCTTTAGTAGCTACCCCTCTCAAAAAAGCAGTAAAGGTGGCCGTAGCCCTAGTAGAATGAGGCCTGATCCCAACTGGAACATCCTTGCCATGATGAGAGTAACAAAAAGCAATACAATGGCCAATCCACTTGGAAATAGTCTGTTTCGAGACAGCCTTCCCTCGTGAAGTCAAAGCAAACGAAACAAATAATTGTTGAGATCTTCTGAACTCTTTGGTTCTGCTCAAATAATACCTTAACTGCCTATGTACATCCAAAGAATGCAAAACTTTTTCCCCTTCATTTTGGGGGTTAGAATAAAAAGTAGGCAAACGTATAGACTGGTTCAATGCCACATTAGAAATCACTTTAGGCAGAAAAGTAGGATTAGTACGTAAGGAAACTCTGTCCTTGTGAAAAATCAGAAAAGGTTCCACTGCCATGAGGGCCTGTAATTCAGATACCCTTCTAGCAGAAGTAACAGCCAATAAAAAAGCAGTCTTCCAAGACAACAACTGCAATTCAGCTGTAGCTGCAGGTTCAAAAGGAGGCAGAGTCAGCTTTTCCAAAACAAAATTAAGATCCCAGGTAGGAGTAGGAGCCCTCCGTGGGGGTCTTATATTCTTTGCCCCTCTAAGAAACTGTTTAACCAATGGATGTGAAAATAAAGGAGGGTCACAATCATAGTGAGCAGAAATAGCTGCAGCATGCACTTTTACAGAAGAGAAGGACAAACCCTTGTCCAATAAAATAGTCAAATATTGCAATGTACAACTCAAATTAGGCAATTTGACATCAAAGCCTTTAGCTGAACTCCAAAGAAAAAATCTCTTCCATTTACCAGCATAAACTTTTCGAGTACTAGGACGCCTGGCTTCCAAAATAACATCCAAAACTTGTTGAGGGAGCTGAAGGTCCTCCTTCTCTAAAACAGAATGCGCCAGGCTGTCAGGTGTAGGGATTGCACCCTGACATTGAGAAAATGATTGTTTTCCTGAGACAATATGTGAGGAATCTGTGGTAATGGCCAAGGTGTTCCATGAATTAAGCTCCTCAACAGAGGGTACCAATGCTGACAAGGCCAATCCGGTGCTATAAGGATCATGCAAGGTTTGTCCCTCCTGACTTTCAACAGCACCTTTGGAAGAAGAGGCAAAGGAGGAAAAGCATACACGTGAAGGTTGCTCCAACTGAAGGATAGTGCATCTATTTTCCAGGCTTTTGGATGAAATAGCCTTGTGCAAAACAGTGGCAGTTGGAAATTCAGAGGAGAAGCGAACAGATCTATGTCTGGAGTTCCCCAAGCCATGGTCAACTGAAGAAATACCTGAGGGTCCAATTTCCATTCGTGAGGATCCACAATCTGTCTGCTCAGAACATCTGCTAAAGAATTTTGTGCTCCTGGCAGAAACTGTGCTCGAAGAGTGATGTGCAGATTCAAAGCAGTTTCCCATAACAGCATTGCTTGTCTGCAAAGAGGGTAAGAATGAGTGTCCCCCTGCTTGTTGATGTACCACATGACAGTTGTGTTGTCTGTTCGAATCAACACCAGTCCTGGTTGAAGTAGGCTCTTGAATCCTTCCAAAGCAAATTGAACTGCCAGCATCTCTTTCATGTTGATATGCAAGTGAAGTAGCTCTGGGGGCCAAAGGTCTTGAATCCATTTTCCTCTGAAATGAGCTCCCCAGGCTGACTCCGAGGCGTCTGTCGTCAATATCTGACTTGCCTCTGGTTGGGTCACAGAGAGCTCCTTGTTTAGGTGACATTCCTGAGCCCACCACAGAAATTCTTTCTGAATGCAAGGTAGAATCGAATGACAGTGTCCAAATCGTGGCTGTGTTGAGTCCAAACGCTTTTGAGATACCATTGTAGCTTCCTCATATGCAGTTTGGCATTGGGAAGTACTAGAATGCAAGATGCCATGAACCCCAAGGCTTGAAGGACTGTCCTTGCAGTCAGCCTGGACATTACTGATAGCTGTTGGAAGTATAGGTGAAGATTTCTTTGTTTGTCCGGGGTAAGAAATGCCATCTGAGCAGCTGTATTCAGTCTTACACCCAGAAAACACATCTCTTGTGAGGGTACTAGACTGGACTTTATTTCGTTCACAGAATACCCTAGGCATCTTAAAACTGTCAGTACATACTGCAGATGTTGAAGAAGTTCGTGCTTGCCTTGAGCCAGAATCAAACAGTCGTCCAGATAAGGATAAATTTGAATTCCTGTTAGTCTGAGAAAAGCTATTACTGGAGCCAGGACCTTTGTGAATACCCTGGGCGCAGTAGACAAGCCAAAGGGCAATGCAGAGAACTGATAATGCAAATTCCCATTCCGAAATCTCAGGAATTTTCTGCAACTGGGCCTGATAGGAATGTGAAGGTAGGCCTCTTTGAGATCCAGAGTCACCATCCAGTGATCTTTGCCCAGCATAGGTAACAGCTGTTGCAGTGTTAACATCTTGAATTTTGGAATTTCCAGAAAGGTGTTTAGAATGGACAAATCCAGAATTGGTCTCCAAGTATTTCCTTTCTTTGGCACTAAGAAAAGATGGGAATAAAACCCTGTGCCTCTTTCTGCAGCAGGTACTTCCTGTATTGCTCCCAACTGAAGCAGAGAAGAAATTTGTGCCTGTGCTTCCAGTCTTTGCTGATGAGGCACATCCGGCATACCTTTGAGAGGAGGGAATGTGTGAAAATAAAATTTGTAGCCTCGATTTATTATGTCCAATACCCATTTGTCTTGGGTAACCAAATGCCAATTCCTTTTGAAAAGTCCCAGTCTTCCTCCTAGAGGAGCTGCCAGCAAGGCAGAGTCCGGCAGCTGAAGACACAGGTCATTGGGTCTGTTTCCGAAAGGACTGACCCCTGCCCTCCCCAGCAGAAGGGGTAGAAGAACTCAAAGACCTAGAAGTAACAGGGCCCTGAGAGGAAGCCCTACCTCTACCTCGCCTCGACCTGCCCCTAGATTGATAATCCGAAGAGGGGAAAGACCATCCCTTAGCAGGCCAATTCCTACTGAACTTAGGGGGCTGAACCTGTAAAAGTCCTTAACTGTCTGCATAGACTTAGCTTTTCCTCCATTTTTTCAAAACTGATTCTACTGGAGGACCAAAAGAACATCAGATTGTAGAGGAGCATCCATAATTCGAGCCTTAACATGCTCTGACAAGGTCTGATCTTTAAGCCAGGCATGTCTGCGAACAACTGAACTAGTAGCAGCCACCCTGGAAGAAGCCTGTAAAGCATCAAAACCACACTGCAAAGAATGCTTACCAACTTGGTCTGAAGCATGCACTAAATCCTGAAGCTCCTTACATTCAATACCTTCAGCTAAAGCATCTACTTTACATTTCAATTGGCCCAGCAAAAAATTTTGATACCTGAGCATATGAAACTGACAATTTAAAGCTCTCATAGCCAAAGTAGAAGAGGTATACAGTTTTTTACCCCACCTATCCAGGGCCCTAGCATCCTTGTCCAGAGAAACTGGATTCCTAACCACAGAAGCCCTAACACCTTTGGGGCCTTGAGTAATAGTTTCTGGATCAGACCTAGGACTCTTATATAAGTACTTGTGAGCTTCCGGAACCCTGTAGTATCTATCTGGTTGAACCGGGGCAGGAGGCAGAGAATCTGGGTTAAGGGCAGCCTCAGAAAATACATCCTGAACAACATCCAGTACAGGGGGAATAGCCAAGGGCCTATGCTGAGGCAAAAACAAGAATTCTCTTAGCCTTTTACGAGAATCAGAATAATCCTGGCCCTCCCATTTGAAATGTTCCCTCATGGAATGCAAAGTCTCAGAGAAAGAAAAATCTTCTGGAGGGGACGGAGGGAGTAGTGTCCTCAGCCTCCGAATCAGAATAGGGAGGAAATCCTGAAGTTCTTCTACAGAGGAATCTGACTCATTGGAAGACTGAACCAAACCCTCCAACTCTGTCTCTACCCTGGGCCTCTTTGCAGGGGGGGGGCATAGAACCCCTAATTAAAGTAATCAAATCTTCAGCCATCTTTAACATGTGCTTCCTAGGAGCTGGACCCTGGGGACTAGCACCAGCAGGGGCAGACTTAGACTTAGAATGGGCTTTGCTTTGAGAAGGAGGAGGCCTAACTACCCTATGAGGGGAGGGAACCACTGACATCAGAGAAGCACCCTCAGCCTGCCTAACACAGGAGAAGCCACTTCCTGTAGTAACAAAGGCTCCCCTTGAGACTCAGGTAAACTTTCAGAAGGAGCCGCTGAAGTAGTCAGTGGTTCAACAGAACCGGCGTCCGGAGTGGACGATTCATCCTGTTTGGACCGCAAAGACTTTTCTTTGCGTTTCTTAGAAGAACCAGTCGTCGGAGAATCCGACGGCATGTTGTAATTACAACGTTTACCAAACACCAGCCTAGCACAGTCCAACCGACGTTTAATAGTACGCTTGTTAAAAGTAGCACAAAAGTGACACCCAACAACGTCGTGCTCAGGCCCCAAACAAGGAATGCAGAGTGAATGGTAATCCCTATGAGGAGTCTGTTTCCCACAAGAAATACAGTTATTAACTTTTTCTGACATCCGTCAATACTGAGGCAAGAAAAAGACAAAAGTGTCCCGAACGGGGTACTTAGCCCAACTTGGTCTCCGGTCTGAAACTCGAAAACCGACAATTCCAGAACGCCGGACGGCACTTGCAAATGCTGCTTCTGCTTAGGACCACGCGGCAAGAAAGACTGAGGTTATGGCGTCGGTCATGCGCATTTGTACTAGCACGTACTGACGTCAGTCTCGGGCGCCGATGACCGACTCCGGTTCTAGCCCTTTGGTATTCGGGCCGATTGTGGACAGCGGAATACCCATATGTAAGGACTGCAGCAATGGGAGACGAAGAACATCAGATCTATGTCCGGGCTCCACCATTTCTGTGTTATCATCCTGAACATTTGTGGATTTAATTTCCACTCATGCAGATCCATGATGTTTCTGCTTAAGTCATCTGCCAGTGTGTTTTTCTCTCCTGGCAGGAATTGTGCTTGCAGATGAACTTGATAGGTTATAGCTGTGTTCCACAAGGTCATGGCTTGTCTGAAGAGGGGATATGAATGAGTGCCCCCTTGCTTGTTTATGTACCACATAACTGTGGTGTTGTCTGTCCTTAGAAAAAGTTGTCCTGGATGCAGAAGGTCCTTGAAAGCTATAAGGGCATTTTGTACAGCTATCATCTCTTTTTGATTGATGTGAAGATGCCTTTGTTCTGCGGTCCACTTGCCCTGAATACATTTTCCTGCCATGTGTGCTCCCCAGGCGTAATCGGAAGCATCTGTTGTCAGTGTTTGCCTGGCTGTGGGTTGAGTGAAAGGCTGTCCCTTGTTGAGGTGACAGGCTTGAGCCCACCATCAAAACTCCTGTTGAAGGCAAGGAATAAGTGGTATTACTGCTTCCAAACTGTGACAGTCTTGACACCAGACACTCTTTAGGTACCATTGTAGTTTCCTCATATGCAGTTTTGCATATGGAATTAGTAGTATGCAAGATGCCATGTAACCCAAGGCCTGCAGAATTTTTTTGCAGAGAGTTGAGTCTTTGTTGCCATTAATTGGAAATATTGAGTCAGTTGTCCTTGCTTCTCTGGTGTGAGATAAGCCATCTGGGCCATTGTATTTAAGCTGGCACCCAGGAATATTATCTCTTGTGAAGGCACTAGTTTTGATTTCTTTTCGTTTACTGTGTACCCTAGGCAAATTAGCAGTCTTTTTACAAACGCCAGATGCTTTAGAAGAATGTCTTTGCTCTCTGCTTGAATAAGGCAGTCGTCCAAATATGGGTAAATTTGAATTCCTTTTTGTCTGCAAAATGCAATTACTGGTGCCAGGCATTTTGTAAAGACCCTGGGCACAGTAGATAAGCCAAAGGGTAGTGCAGAGAATTGGTAGTGCATTGAACCTGCTAAGAATCTGAGGTATCTTCTGCAATTTTGTCTGATAGGGACATGCAGGTATGCCTCCTTGAGGTCCAATGTTACGAGCCAAGCTTTCTTGCCCAGCATGAGAAGAAGCTGCTGCAGTGTCAACATTTTGAATTTTGGAACATCCAGGTAAGTATTCAGAGAAGAAAGATCCAGAATGGGCCTCCAGGCTTTGTCCTTTCTGGGAACCAGAAACAGTCTTGAGTAAAATCCTTGTCCTTGCTCCTGTATTGGTACCTTTTGAATAGCTCTCATGTCCATGAGTGCTGTAATTAGCCTTTGAGCCTCTGCCCATTGATTTGGCGGCAGATTTGGCATTCCTTTTAACCTTGGCAGAGTGTGAAAGTGGAACCTGTAACCTTGAGACACAATAATGAGAACCCATTTGTCTTTGGTGATCAATTGCCACTTGTGACTGAAAAGTGTCAGTTTTCCCCCCAAGGGGGCTGCCAAGAGAGAGATGTTTGGCATCTGTAGTGGGAAGTCATTGGGTCTGCTTTTTATAAGGTTGAGGCCTGTCTTCCCCTTCTTTCTGGGTTGAAGTACCCCATTGTCGAGGCCTGTAAGTACCTTGTGGTTGACCTCTGCCTCTTGGACGTCTGTATCTGCCCCTTTGAGGTCTGTCTGAAACTGGAAAGGACCAATTCTTTGTTGGCCAATTTCTGCTAAATTGAGGAGACTGAACCTGTAAGAAATCCTTCACCGTTTGCATAGATTTTGCTTTATCCTCCATTTTCTTTAATACCTCTTCTGCCTTAACTCCAAATAAAACATCCTGCTGCAAGGGTGCATCCAATAACTTTGCTTTAACATGATCTGGTAAGGTCTGTTCTTTTAACCAAGCATGCCTTCTAATGACGGACCCTGTAACTGCTGCTCTACAGGAGGCCTCTAAGGAATCAAAACCACATTCCAAAGTATGTTTTCCCACTTGTTCAGCTGCATACAATAAATCCTGCATTTCCTTATAGTTAGGAAGATCTGAATTTGGAAGCATTTTTTTGTTTCAACTGAGACATCAAATATTGCTGATATTTAAGTATGTGAAACTGGCAATTTAGTGCTCTCATTGCTAAAGTTGCAGATGTGTATACTTTCTTTCCCCATTTGTCTAATGCCCTGGAATTTCTATCAGAGGGGACTGGATTTTTTGCTGTAGAGGCCTTTACCCCTTTGGGACCCTGGGAAATAGTTTCAGGGTCAGCAACAGGGCTTTTATAAAGGAATTTGTGAGAGTCAGGGACTCTGTACTATCTGTCTGGCTTAACTGGAGCTGGAGGTAAAGAATCAGGATTTAAGCTGGATTCAACATACAAATCATCCACAATATCTAACACTGGCGGAATAGCAAGAGGTCTGTGTTGAGGTAATAAAAGGAAATCTCTGAGCCTTTTCTTGGATTCTGAGTAATCCTGGCCCTCCCAATGGAAATGCTCCTGCATGGTATGTAAGGTTTCCCCAAAGGAGTAGTCATCTGGTGGAGAGGCTGAAGGAATGGATTCCTCAGCATCAGAATCCTCATAAGGGGGTAAAGAGTATCCTAGGTCTGAGGATGAATCTGAAGAGAACGACACCTGGATGGATGAGTCATAGTCTGCATACTGTCTAGGCCTTTTATCAGGAGGAGGGTGGGACCCCCTGATCAGAGTAATTAGGTCTTCGGCCATTTTGAGCATCTGTTTCTTAGGTATGGAGGCCTGTGCTGGAATGCTGAAGTTGTTTCTTTGGTTTAGATTAAGCAGAAGATTTAATGGTTAACTGAGTAGGCATGAAAACACCCTCTGAAGCTGCAGGTTGTTCAGCTACTCCGGAGCCCTCAGAAGGGTTAGTCTCGGTAGGTCTCAAGTCTGGTGTATCCAAAGGCCCAGCCATCTCCACGTGGGAGTCAGAGGCGGCCTGTGGTTCCAAAGAAGCGGTCGTCAGGGGCTGCGAAGGTGCCTCGCTGAAAACTGGAGAACCGGCGACTGGCCTAGAAGAGGCTTTGTCGTCAGTTTTGGGCCTCGGATGCCTGTCGTTGTCTTTGCGCTTTTTGTGTATTCTGGTCGTCAGTTGTTCCGACGGCATGGTGTAGTTGAATTTTCTGCCAAAATAATGTTGAGGAAAATCAAACCGACATTTAACAGTGCGCTTGTTAAACCTAGCACAAAACCGACAACCAGTGACGTCGTGGTCTGGGCCTAGGCATGGGATACAATAGGAATAGAAATCCTTATGAGGTATTTGCTTCCCACAGAAATACAATTATTAACTTTTACTGACATCGGTCTGAGGCAAGAAAAAGTTTCCCCAACGGAGTACTTAGCTTTGTAGAAGACTCGGTTCTGGATTCGGAATGAAAATCTCAGGAGTCGGCCGACTGGCACTTGCGAACTGCTTTTGCATCGGGCACCGCGCAGCAAGAAAAACTGAAGAAAATGGCGTCAGCTGCATCTTATATACCCTTGGCGCACTGACGTCAAGGAAGAAGTGATAGCAACCAACGCCGGACCAAGACTTTGGAACTCAGGCCGACTGCAGGACCGCCTGACGGCAGGATAACCCTAGTGTGATGACTGCAGCAGTGTAACACGATGAACATCTGGATATGTTGTCTTTTAATAGGGACAATTTACCTTAGAGAAGTCCTTAAAGTTTTTGGGGTTAGGAAGGGGGAATAGATTTACCTTTACTTCAAGGGAGACTGCTTTGTGATCTGATCTTACCAGACAGGATATCACACGGGGGATGCAGCACTCTCCCATATTTGTGAGCACCAGATCTAGGATATTTGTTCTCCTAGTGCTGTAGCTGCTCCATGGCATTTGAATTTACAAAGTCAAGAAATTTTTGGGCCTGCACGTTAGTGGTCGTGTATACCTCCCACTTAATGCAGGGGTAGTTACAATCACCCATGAGCATGGTACTGGGCTGGATGTTGAGTGATTCTATTACCTTTAGGTATGATGCATGGGTTTGCAGGTACATGATTGGAGACCTATAGCTAGCAAGAATATGGTAAAGGATTTCTCCCATGGCTAGTTGGACATGGAGTAGCTCAAGCATGTCATATTGTTTGACCAGCCTTGAGGTGTGCCTATCCTTTATGTAGATAGATAAACCTCCGCTTTTTGCTCTTTCAAGTTCAGTGGGTGGTTAGAATGTAGGAAAGGCATTATAGCCATGCACTACTTGCATGCTTTCCATGATTCTGAACTATGTTCCAGTAGCTGCACAGAAGTCAGCATTCTCCACGGTGAGCAGAGCTTCCGGGGAGTACAGTTTCTTGCTGAGGCTCCTAGCACTGAGCAGTAACACCTTTAGCTTGTCCTAAGTAGCTCTTGTTATGTGGAAGATTTGTCTCTTTGGCAATGCCAAAAAAAGGCACTATAGGGGTGCATAATGTTTTGGCCAATATCTGAAAGCCCAGAGGTGACAGGTGAAGACCATCCCTGACAAAGCAGCGTGACCTGTCAATCATGTCTTCCCATGCTGACGAGTATTGGACCCCTTTTGAATGACATCAGTAGCTAATCTGTTGTTAAAGTCAATCAAAGTTGATTTGAGTTTATATATTCCTTCAATGTTTCATTTATTTTAATCACCTCTTGAGTACACATGATTTATTTCTCCTATAAATTACTGGAAGCTATCTCTTGAATCAAAGCTGAAGCTTGAATTGGTTTTTGCTGAACAGCTGCAGGATCCTTCACAGCCAGAGTTTTCTCTTTACCTTTTCTTGTTGAGTTTCTTTCAAGTGTCGGAAAATGTCTTCTTTCCTGGCATCCAGACAGTCTCCTTACTAGCTAGTAAGTGAATTCTAACCAAATAACAGTTTCAACAGCACTCCTTTATCTCGATTCCTGTTTAAACACTGAGAGAGCTGAAATGAACCTGTTAATCAGTATGCAGCCATTGCAGAAGTTCTAACCAGCACATGTTTGAGAAGAAAAAAGTACCAGGAAAAAAAAACATAAAGACGTGCAGGGAGGACAGGCACACACTCTGCAGATGGTAAATGAAAGTCAAGAGTGAACTCTGAATCTGTGAAACAGACATCACTTCACTGAGTGCCCAGGATGCCACAATGAGTCACTTGGTAAAATTTAGACTGCTTTATTCACTGCTCTGTATTTAGAATTTGTTTTAATTTTACTTAGACAAACAAAAAACGGTAGTGGATTTTATTAAAAAAAAACAGAAACTTCACAAACAATGGTATAATTCCCGAATTACAGCTCTTGAAAATGGGATTTTATTGTCTCAGTAAAAAAAAAAAAAGGAAAATCAGTGTCCCTGACCATTTTGATAGGATATTTTTCATTTTTGATGAGATTTAGAGAAAAAAACACTGTTTTACAGTTATTGATGAGATAAACGGCTTAAGTTAAAGAAAATTTGTAAATATTTTAAGATGTAAAAGCACAGACTGTCAAGAACTATAAAAGGTTGTGTGCATTTGCATCTGAGCCAACATAAATTTACATACCAAAAAAGAATAAATGTAAAACATAAATTAGTAAACTGTCAAATGATAACCAGCTAGAAGGGAAATAATGTTAACGCTATTTCAAAAGTATTTTTTGCCATGTTTATTTTGTTCCTACTGCCTGATGACCATCAGGACCTAGGTCTATGAACCACTCATTCATCACCACTGGGGCAACAATCAGCTGAGATTAGCAATCATTTAGATAGTCATCAGGAGTGGTTCAATTTTTTCTGCTTATACCCTCTCCCCGGCACACTCATCAAAGCACAGGAGAGGGATGTGCAATGGAATGATTGCAAAGGCCTTCCCCTCACTTCCACAATATGTGTTCCTTTAAAGCACTCCACTGGAAGAAAGAGAGGTGTTTCCACCACATAAATCACACCAGCTGCATGTGCCCTGGAATGCTCGCAACCTTCACCACCTCCCTGGGAGAGGTGTGCAAGCCATGCCCCTTCACTCCACCACTGCCCTGCCTGATTCCTCCAGTACCAAGACCACTAATCACACCATAGTCCCCTGGGTCCCAGCAAAGGCTCCACCTCTCTGTGCCACAGAGCAAAGCTGTTGCAAAATATTTTAAACATCTGGTTGTCTCTACTTAGCTTCTGCTTAAGTAGCAAATACCTTTGCTTTGCATTTTGAAGGTTCACAGGCAGCTCTGAATGCACAACATCATTAATATCTAAAAATAAAGAAGTTTGTACCTAGCTTTGAGATCAAATACACAGCATCCGATGGCTCAACAGTATAGAAGGAGAACTCTAATCTCTGATACTGACATATCTGGTTCTTTATCTGGTTGTATGTATTTAGCTTTTGTGAAACACATATTACCTTTAATAGGTACTTCAAACAACTGTGAATACACATTATCAGCATTTACAAACAAAAATGTTATACCCAGCTTTGAGGTTAAAGTCACAGCACCTGATGGCTCAACAATACAAAAAGAAAACTTCCATCTCTAATGTTGGCAAACAGGCTTCCATTAGTGGCCAAATGCTGGAGAGTGTGCTGTGGCAGGGGGATTACACTGGCCGAGAGGCCGCACTCCTCTCAGTTTTTTTTTTTTTATATTGCCAACAGATCACTGATGGAGGACAGGGAGATTGCAGTATAAAAACACACCTGTACACTCCTTACAGTGTTCCCCATATGACATTAAGACAGAAAAGTAATGGCTACCAAATATGCATATAACCAAGATATTATGGATAGAAAAGATGAATTTCTGACAAAAAAATTGTTCTTGTTTTAGAGTCTTTCTTTGTTCAAAACACAACTCTGGTATCATGCTGATCAGATTTTTTTTACAATATTTATAGTAAAGTGCATTAGTCTGAATGGCAGCATGGTATCTTAACGTGCCTTAATGTTTCTGCCTCAGTTTTGAGTTCAATTCCTGATCTCTGACTACCGTCGTGCAAAGTATGCAGCTTCTACCCATGTCTGTACAGGATTTCTTTGGGTAGTTTGAATTTTTTCCACTACCCAGAAATTATCCTGATTGATTGGCTGCTCTGAAATGTCCACCTACATCACTGAAAAGGTTTCATGAAAAATCAGTTAACTTAACTGGGCAGCAAAAAGATGAAAAAGATTACATTTAAAGTAAAAAAAAAAGTCATGTCTTTGCTGTTTAGGAAAACAAGGGTGATTTTCTTCGGTTTACTCTCAAATCTCAGATATATTTATATAAGCTATAATTGTCTTTCTGTACAATGCTTTAATACTGGTTATGTTTTTATCACACAGATGTTGCTTGTATTCTAATTTATAACCAGTTAAACCAAAATACAGACTGCTATTCAAACTTCCTTTCATTGCTTACACACACATGTAAGCGCATACACAAACAACCACACGTGCTCACAACAAAAGCATAAATCAACAATGGGGATGGCACAGCTCAGTGTATCCGTACAATATAAAATACTAAGTCTGAGGTCTTACACCTTAGGGCATTGTATATTTCATTAACAGGAGTTTCAGAAGCTTGTCTGTTTGGTCTTTTCTCAACAGGCAACTTGGATTTGACCAGGATACAGTCAGACAATGGGAGCTCTCCTGTGTAAATATAGCTTTTCTGTAAACTTTCTTACACCTCTACTATAAAACAATAGATCACAGATTACAACTTTTAAGTTATTTTATCAGATAAGAAAATCTGATGGTTTAGATCAAAAACATCCATAAATGCTTATGGCATAAAAGATTTTGTACGCTACTGAGCAGTTTTGTCTCTTTTGAATTTTGCTAGTTTTTATATGATTGATGTCTGCTATCTGTGAAAACCTATAGACTTGAAAAGGGACTTAAGTGTCAATGTATTACAAGCATAAACATAGTAAAAATGAAAATGACAGGCCTAACAAATCCAAGTTTTGCGGGCTTTATTACCTTATCTTTGACGTGAACTGCACATTAGTTTTTATTACCAGTGGTCTCTGTGGATGCGTAGGCATACAGGGCTGTCGTTCAACCACCAAAGAACTAGGGGAAAAAACATTTATTTCAAAATATGAACAAAACACAGCTGATAATTAATTACAGCAATTTTAAATTTTGTGTTCTGCAGTTAAATCTGCTAGCAGTGTGTTTTAGACATACACTTTTAAATACAACTAGATTAGATAATGACTTACAGACTAGACAAGAGGTGACTTCTAACAAACAAAAACAGCATATACTGGCAGTTCCTTAAGTCTCTGTGAAGTTAAATGTTTTCCAACCCTGTAGTTTTCCTAGTAAGAAAGTGCTGTACCTTTCCAAGTTATTTCAGGTGGCCTGTGCCAATGCTACAAAATGTAGCACTGTACTGAATAACTGGACTGGTCCATGACATTCAAAGTGGTACAGTGACTTCACTGTAGTGAACTTAGAATGAAGTGACCTACAGAATATGTCTTTTTTGGACCTTACACAGTGCTTAAAATTTACACTCTTTACCAGTGAGCATTGATGTGATAATGTTGTTTTTTTGTGGTTTTACTGTGTATTTAGCAAGCAAAACCTATACCCTTTGTGCCAAGTTTCACATGCTACATTTACTGACATGAGAGCTAAAGTCATTACTAGTACGCAATGTGCAAAGTTAACATGAAATGACCTTTCTAGATCATGCCTTCTGTTGGTCAGTGTATATGAGTAGAACAGGGATTGTAACTTTGAGATTGGTATTATCATGTGCTTGTATGTGTGCACCAATCACTGACCACAGTGTGGGGAGGGGTGAGGGTTAGAGGTGGCTGGTGCCATTTTATTCAGACATGTCTAATGTCACTCAGTGCCAGTGCAGGTACTTGTAGGCAGAATAGCAGCAACAATGTTGAACACAGCAAAGCAGCACAGCAAAACAACAGGAGTCAGCACAGGATCCAAAAGCAGCTTTATTTTCTGTCTCTCACTCTAGCGCCTCGGCCACAGTAAGCCTTCAAGGAGTAAACTAACAATACTAAAGCACACTTTATATAGTCACAAAAATCATTCAATTACATCATTAAACAATTAATCAATAAAATTGATATGCACCTACAAGCTAAATAACATTCTTCCAATTACATTCTGTATTCAAGCCTCTAGGTACTAAAGTGTCATATTTTAAAATAAAAGTAGTTTCTTTCTTTAAAAGTAATCTACCCACAACTAATTCATCAGGTTCCATTTTAGCTACCTGTTGTAAAATGGTGCCTTTTAAACTCTCACTACTGCCACTGTGAAATTCACAAAAATGTAAGGCTAAAGGGCTCTCCATTTTTTTATTTCTTATGTCCCTCAAATGTTCTAAAAGTCTAACCTTAAACATTCTTTTCGTTTGACCGATGTAAAATTTATTGCAACCACATTTGAGGGCATAGATTACCCTGTTAGTTCTACAGTTATATGAGCCCTCCAAATCAAAATTTTTGTTATTAATTTTGAAAAAAGTTCTATGTATATATGAACAAGCTTGACATTTTCCACATGGAAAAGTACCCAAAATAGTTAACTGAATGGGTATTTTCACAATCAATTTAGAAAACCTAGTCCATACAACAAAATCTTTAATGCTTTTACCTTTTGTATAAGAAAAAATAATTTTTTTTGTCTTTAAATTCTTTAATTCATCAAAGTTGTCTAAAAATTCCCAAAAATGTAATATATTTGATTTGATCATATTACTACAAATATTATACTTAGATACTATAAATAAATTATCTACACAATTAATAGTTTTATTAGATATAAAAATATCTCTTCTTTTTTGTTTATTAGATCTATCAAATCTAAGTTTAATAATTCTATCAATATCACTTTCAACTAACTTTTTATCATAATTTCTTCTCAAAAACATCTTTTTAGTTTTATGAACCTCTTTAAAAATATCTCATCAGTGTTACATAAACGTGAAATTCTTAAGAATTCTCCATATGGTAAAGCATTGATAACATGAAAGGGATGGCAACTGTCAGCTTTCAAAAATCATTTGGCTCTCCAAATTTTCTATGTAAGCTAGTTAAAATGGGTTGACCATCAATACCCTGTACATTCACATCTAAAAAGTTAACTGTGTTCCCACACTGTAAACCATCAAAACAAATGTTAAATCTATTTTGTTGAATGTCTTGGACAAAATTTTGTACATAATTCTTACCTCCTTCACATAAAAATATTAAGTCATCAATAAATCTATAATACAATTTAACATATTTTTGTACAAATTCATTATTATAGATACATTCCCTTTCTACAAGGCCCATGAAAATATTTGCATACATAGGTGCAAAGGGAGCACCCATTGCTGTTCCCTGCTTCTGTTGAAAAATCAAATTGTCAAAACAAAAGTAATTGTTTTCTAAACAAAATTGTTTTTGTGACTATATAAAGTGTGCTTTAGTATTGTTAGTTTACTCCTTGAAGGCTTACTGTGGCCGAGGCGCTAGAGTGAGAGACAGAAAATAAAGCTGCTTTTGGATCCTGTGCTGACTTGTAGGCAGAATGTCCGCTGTGTTGTGGCCCTTGATGGTTGTGAACATTTACATGTATACTGATTATGGGATTGCTAATTCCTCATACTTATACATATACTTGAATTTTCAAATGGAAATTTGCAGGTCGGTTTGGGGGGGGGGTTCTTTCACACTGCTACTGTCATGTTCCTTCATATTGGCCGTGGTCACTGACTGGGGGGGCACAGAGGGCTGGCTACACCTCATTTAGATGTGTCCAGTAAAACTGTTGATAAAGGTGGGCACAATGACTACTGCACTGCAGCCTTTTGTAATTGGGGATGTATACATGCCTAGTGATTATTTCTTACTTGAGCTTCATACGAGCTGCATATGTGCTCAGACTCTGAAGTACTGTGCCATGCCTGGTGTCTGTGTGAATGTCTGTGCATGTGTGTGTAGGTGTGTGTGAGGGGATGTTATTTTCACAGCAGTACTGTCACATCTATGCACACCAACTATGGTCAATAGCTATCACATAGGGGGAGAGGGGGCCACAAGTGGCTGGCACAATCTCATTCAGCCATACTCTGAGTCTCCAGTTGTCACTGCCAGCAGTGGTCGATAGAATGTCTTCTGTAATTTGGCACTTGGTGGTTGCCTATCAATGACTTTCTCAATGTCTTTTTCCCACCTGATAACACAAGGAAATAATAAATACAGGGTCGGCTACACTGGCCTTCCTGTGCTTCATACCTGCTGGAAATGTGCTCAGACTTTGTAGTACTGTACCATGTCTTTATTTGTGAGTGTGACAGAGGGTGATAATGTCACTGCAAGAACAATGACCATTGACACTGCCCATACCTCTTTAACTTCTAAGAGCAAGAAATATGGAAAAAGCCATAAAAGATTGTGCGACAAAGATCCCAAAACAGGGACACTTTTTAAATACTGCTCTTACAAACTTAGAAAGTTTATAGAATAACAGCTTTTGCATTAGCATGTATTTTCTGAAGGATGTGAAGTTTGAAACTCAAATCTGCCACTACTTTCTGACTTCAGTCCTCAACAATTTGTCAGTGATTTGCCAGAAAACCACAATTTTATGAGAACTAGACCAAAAATATAAGGCAAAAATCTGTAGAGTTGAGAGGTATGACACTGGTCAGCCTGACGGGATTGCAGGAACTTGACATTCTGTCAGTCAAACATGCATCACGTCACCCAGCCCCCCTGCTGATACTGATGATTGGAATGTTTATTTTGTTGTGGCCCTTCATAGTTATGAACATAAGTGCATGTATGCAAATGGTCTACTCAAGCTCTGTACTGGTTACATAGATTCTAAAGTACTACAAATATGGTACTATGTCAAGTATTTGTGTGCAGGAGGAGATATTACTTTCACAGTGTCATTGTCAAATATATGCACAATGGCCATAGTCACAAACCAGTATGTGTGAGTGTGTGTGTGTGTGTGTGTGGGGGGGGGGGGGGTCAAAAGTGGTTTGTGCTGTCTCTCATTCAGACATGTCCAGTGGCACCCAGTGCCAGAAAGCAGAATGTCTGCAGCACTGTAGCTCTTGGTGGGCACAGCTGCATACATATGTATTTCTCATTGGCATGCTAGTGCTTCATTCTGGTTGCACATGTTTTCAGATTTTGAAGTTCTGCATCATGTCTTGTGTCTGTCTCTGTGTGGTAGGGTGATGTTGGGTGGTGCTGTCACAAGCATGTATGCTAGTCGTCGTCACTGACCAGTATTGTGGAGGAGGGGGGGGCTGTCACAGATGGCTGACACTGTCCGGTTCATATAGAATGCTTGTGTTTGCTGCTTTGTGGCACATAATGGTTGTGGATGCATTTATGCATAGTGATTATTGACCCACGAATGCTTCATACTGACTGCACATATTCTCTGACTTTAAAATATGTATCATGCATGGAGTTTATCAGAGGGGGTGTTACTTTTGCATTGACATTCTCACATACATGCAAAGTGGTCATGGTTACTGGTCAGTAGAGTTTGCACAGGTGGCTGGTGCCATCTCATTCAGATATATGCATCATCCGCAGTCACTGCTGGTACTGGTGGGTGGAATGTCTGAATTTGCAGTGCTGTGGCCTTTGGCATTTGCAGGGACTTGCAAGTGTACAACTTTGTCTACTCTTCCTTTTTATCAAATTCAAATATGCTCAGACTCTACTGTATCAGGCTGCCAGTGTGTGTGTGTGTGTGTGTGTGTGTGTGTGTGTGTGTGTGTGTGTGTGTGTGTGTGTGTGTGTGTGTGTGTGTGTGTGTGTGTGTGTGTGTGTGTGTGTGTGTGTGTGTGTATGACAGGGGTATTAGTATTATTTTCACAGTGGTACTTTCATGTGCATGCATGCTGTTGTCTAGCTAGGGTGTCATAGGAGTATAGCTCCATTTCATTCAGACATGTTTACTGCTGTTTGTGGTTGAGATGACTACCTTTAAGGAAGGTACTGTATTGCTGTTTATATGACCTAGAATACAAGTATTTTTTTTCAAGGTGTGGCACCAGCACTTTTATCAGTAATTATCCAGAACAGCCAAGGAGTTCTTACTACAGCTAGCTCAGCATGTGCAAAATATAACACCCTCTGTTATTACTCTAATTAAGACAGTACCATAATTGCAAGTCCCTGTTACTTACTAATGTCATTCACATTGATTTTATGGGCAATGCACCAATATGTAGTTGATAACTTGAGTGTTGCTGCAATTGTTAGTTTTTTTCACTGTTAGCAGGTTTTTGCCTATGTGTCTTTAGGAGAAGAGGGGCTGCATATGTGCTATCTTCTACTACAGGCAAAACAGGCAGACAAGGGATACTGTAAATGAGAAGACAAGATCCTGCATTGGTACCCCAGGCATATGTACTACCAGGAACACATATTTCAGTACAATAAACAACATGCCTGATGGTCTGTTAGTAAGAGCATTAGGATGGGGTCCCCTACACAAAATCTGCTGTGAAAGTGAGCAATGTATGGCAGTCAAATCATTAAGATATAAAACAGCAGACACCAGTAGTAAGGAAGATAATGTACCAGAACCAGTGCTGTGCAGTAAGTGAATTCACAGTGGAAAGGAAGAGGATAATATGCCACGGAAAGTGCTACATAGAAAGAAGGCATATAGAAGTACAGAAACGGGCAGTATCCCACAGTCAGACCTGGTACTGAAGACAAAAAACAGCAGTAGTGATGATAATGAAGACACATCATTGTTGCAGCTGTGTCTTACCTATGGTGAGGCATCAACAAATCTAGCCAATGCAAGACTCAGTGCAGTGACAGTGACAATTCTGGCATCCCATCTGGCCAGTTCTGCAGAGTTTTGATAAAAAGCCATTCTACAGAAACTTCAGAAGGGCTATATAAATGTCCAACATACTGCACTTTGTTTAAACCTGGAATGTAGCTCTGTAAAACTGGTCTGTCTCAGCTGCCTCCACTACAAACATTGGGCTATGTAAACCTGAAAGGCTTATCAAAGACTCAACATGAATAGCACAAGCATCGAGTGTTGCCAGTGCTACGATCACTGTCAATGATTCAACACCTGCCTCATTACTGCATTCCTCAGCTACATCTCAAGGTCTTAACTTGCAAAACAGTAAGCAGTTCTTTTGGCTGAATTTGTTTAGCCAATTATATGTGATAAGTGTACGGTCTCCTAAAAGTAAAGGGATTGACTTTCTCAACATCTTTTTCCCGCTAGAAGTACTTAAACTGATAACACAGGAAAAGGACAAATACAGTGCCAGCTACAGGCAGCTCATAAAACAAATCTGCAGTGGAGTTTTGTAACACCTGAGAATATAACACAATGTGTACAGAAATGCATATATACTTGTTGACCACTTGAATGCCCAAGATGTACTTGGACTGGGATACTGACTGCTGCCAAACAACATGAATTTCACAAGTCATACCACATTATAGGTTTTCCAAATGTATGTAGTTCTTCCACTGAGATGAAAAAACTTTACAAATCCAGCTAAAGCTGTCCATAACAAGCTGTACTATCCATCCATCCATCCATACCCCCTCTTTTCCAAAACTGTCCATTACAAGTTGCACTATCCATCCATCCACAACCTGTCTTTTCCATTTTATTTATTTATTTATTTATTGACCATGGGATCGGAGTGTCACTTTAATAGTAACAATCATTGGGACTTCCAGGATAGCTGCACACTGAGTAACAGCTTATGTCTAGCTCTCCCATTGTGAAAACAGAAATTCAGCAGATAAGGCCAGTAGACGTGTGTTTATGGGTAAATTTCATAACTGGCTAGTAAGTGCACTGCCTGGATGCCAGGAATAAAGAAATATAGAAGACCTGGAAAAAATCAGATACAGGGAGAGTTCTGCAGCTGTTCAGCAAAAAGCAATGCAACCTTCCGACACGACTTCGAGTAACCTACAGGAAGACATGACACAACTGAATACAGACCTGGTAAAAATAAACAAAATACTGATGGAGTATATCAACACAAACAACAAAAGGCTGAAAAAAAATGGAAGAAGCTTTAAACAGATATTTAGATGAGATGATAAAGCTGCAAAAATCAGAGGTTGAAATAAAGAAAAGGCTGGCTGAATATGAAATTGCTCAGGAAGAAAAGTTTATACAAATAGAATTACAGAACAGAGCACATAGGGAAAACCTGAAATTTTCAGCTATAGCAGAGAGGTTGGAAGGAACAGACTGCATTAAATGAAAGTACAAATAAGCAATGGACTGGTATTCCACAGCAGCAGTTGTTAGCTGAGAGAGCACATTCTGTGCATGCTCCAAACCTCTCTAAAAGAAAGCAACTTAGACCTTTAATAGTAAAGATGCAATCTTACTGCAGAAGGAGATGACTATGGCAGAAGGACAAAGTACTAAATGTGGGAGACAGCAGAGTGATTGTGGAGAATGATTACTCATTGTACACCAGGCAGAAGAGGAGCAAATTTATTCCACTATTCAGGGAATGTCGAGATGCAGATGTGAGATTCAAATTGCTGTACCCAGCTATCTTCCGGCTACTCTTCCCCGGAGGGACAAAATCATTTTTGATGAAGTACATGCTAAGGAGGAAATACAAAAGTTTGTCCAACAAAAAGTAAGCTGTGAAACAGGAGATTCTGCTTCTTGTTCTTCTGATAATATAATAAAGACCACAGAGGGACTGTACCAGTGAAACCTTTTCAAAATGTTCAATGGCAAATGTTGGAGAGAAGGAAGGGAGCACGAGAGTTGACTAGAAGAGTCAAGAGTATGTTGGAAATGAAGCAGACAGGATTTCGGAGATGAACAGTAATAAAGCCAGTAACTTAATATGGGATTACAGTGCAATATTTGTGAAATATGGCAGAACAATAAAATGGAAATATTGGACTTTTTCAGAGTTTGTTGGACTTGTGGGGGACTCTAAAACATATGCCCTACTTCATGTCACTAATGCTCAGAAAAGTGCTTTGCAGAAGGCAAGAAGAGGGAGAAAGTTAACTGTAAGTAAAGATTTTTTTTCTTAAATACTACCAGTTTTGTGGCATGTGGTTTTCTTTACATGCTATAAAGTAAAGTTTTTTTCAGTCAATCATTTTTAAGTGTAATGGGGATTGTAAACAGGTGCTGCTGTTCTTTTCTTTCTTTTCTTTCTTCCTTCTCTCTTTCGCTTCTTGTTCAGTTTTAAGAAATGTAGGCAGTTTAATGTATTAAAAAAGCCAGGTTAAAAACCATGATAAAAGAAAAGTTAATGTGATTTTCTCATTCTTGCATGGGGAAATTACTGGATTAAAGACCTTAAATTGATTTATTAACAAGTTTTAAGAGAGACCAAGTAAATGAAAAAGAACATTGAATATTATGAGGCTTTTTCTAGCAAATACATGTAATTTCAGTAACAATTCTGCAGCTGGTCTTCATGCTTCAATGTAATCAATCTGATAAAGAGAAACTGGCTACAGTCTGGTGGAGAGTGACTGGATGAGGAAAAAAGAAAAGAGAAATTGGCTAAGAGATAATGTTCTCTGAAAGCATTCAAGGGTTTAAGCAAAGTAGACAATGTTTTCTAAAAGCATTCAGTTGCTTTCCCAAGGTAGTTAATGTTCTATGAAAACATTTAGAGGTTTTTCCAACTGGAAGAGCTACAAAGATAAGACAAAACCAGTCAGCACTTAGTAGAAGCACAGGTTGCACCATGTGTCTTAGCATCAATATTTCAAGGTGTACATGGTTTTGTGCGTTAGTATTAAGATAATAGGTTTTGAGAAGATATTGGGATGTGTTTGTTTTTTTTTTTGTTTGTTGGTTTTCAAATGTATATGACAAAAAACAACTGTATACAAGTTCAACCTGTTGAACAGTATATGCATGTAGCACAAAAGCTGGAAGTATACATTCAACAAAAAAGGTATTTTATATATATATATATATATATATATATATATATATATATATATATATATATATATAAGGTAGGAATAATAACTTTTAATACAATGATGCTTTCTTTAATGTCTTTAAATGTAAATGGCCTCAGAGATTAATACAAAGAAGAAAGAGTAGTGAATTATATTAAAAAATGTAGAGTGCAAATAGCTATGTTACAGGAGACACACTTAAAAAGAACTGAACATGTGAATTTGATAAAGAAAGGTTTTCAAGATGGTTATTCTGCGGAATATCTGGGACAAAGGAAAATAGGAGCACTTATATTAATTGCAAGAGGAGCTCCAATACTGATAGAAGAAGATAAAAAAGCTAATAATGGCAAATTTGTAGTGCTAAGGGGCTACTGACAAGGGAGGAGGATTACACTGGCATGTATTTACATTCCACCTAAAACTGCTGTAATGGAGCTTAAGAAAATTCTGGGAGAAATAATCAGTTTTCAGCAAAGAGTATTACTTATAGGTGGGGAGTGGAACTTAATTTGCAGCAGTGAAAATGAGTCTGGGGGGTCCAGAAAGGAAAATATCACAAAGGAGGGTAGATTATTGAAGAAATTTATGAAAATATTTGGCATGAAAGATGTGAATTCACTAGCAGGAGTTCGGAGTGAATTTACATATTATTCCCCAAGATATAAAAATTTGGCTAGACTAGACAAAATTTACATTTCACAGAAACGTGCATTTAATTGAAGGTCTTAAAAACCCACCCAATAACTATTTCAGATCATGCGCCAGCAACAGCTAAAATACAAACACAGGGGAATGAAATAATGTGAAAGTACTGCAGAATATGAGGAATCTCACAGAACAAAAACAGGATCAACTGCAGAATGCTAGGCAGAAAATAAGGGATTACCTCGATGATATGCACAAGCTTAGAAAGACTGCTGTTAAGCAACTGTTTTTTGATAACACTAGAGCACAAAAACTATTAGCACAACAACTCTGGCAAAAGAAAGTAGAAAGGGTTCTTGTCAAACTTAGGGAGCCTATAACAATGAAGGTAACAAGAGATCCTGTAGAGATTTTAGAAATATTTTCGAAAATTCTATGAGAGTCTCTATAAAGCAGAGAATATGAAAATCAACAAAAGATACAAATGGAAAAGTTTATGGAAGAATTAAATATGCCAAGGTTAGAGGTAGATGAGGCTCAGTTAGTAATCTACCCATAATGCCCCTCTCTACATTACCTCAGATCCAGTTTGCAAAATTATAGAACAATGGAAGGAAACTAATTCCAAATGATAAAGCCATGTCCAAGGAAAAACCTAACAGAAGACCCAGGGCAACAGGTTGCTCAACCAGGAATCTATGGGAGGGGGAAAGAAGGGTGGGATGCAAAGAATAGATGAAGATCGACAACACAGATGGAACGTTATGGTAAGACATAACTTCTTTATCTGATGTTGTCAATCTTCATCTATTCTTGACTGATGGGACAGAGTTCCCAGCTACTTTAGATCCTGGGTGCCCCTAGGGAAGGATATTCCTCAGAACCATAGAACCAAAGGTTGCTTTTCCCCTGGAGACCAGATCCAATTTGCAATGAGTAATAAAGGTATGTGGAGTAGCCCAAGTTGCTGCTGTGCACATTTCACTCATGGAAGCCCCTAAGAATGGAAGACAGCTGAAGTAGTACAGAACTAATGGAATTTGCCTTCACAGGCATTGGACGGTTTAGGTTCTATTTGTTATAAATGAAGGAAATACAATCTCTTAACCATTTTGACAAGATATCCTTAGAGACAGTTTTCCCCAAGGTAGCACCAGAGAATGAGACAAATAATTGTTCTGACCTCCTAATGTCTTAGTTCTGTTGAGAACCTAACAGGTGTAAGCAATATTCACCTTTATTAGAAAATTTGGAACGAAGACAGGCAAATCTATAGTCTGATTAATGTTGGACTCTGAGACCACCTTTAGAAAAAAAGATACATTTGTCTGAGTGTAACTCTATCCCTATGGAAAATTAAGTAAGGAGGTTTTGTACATAAGGCTTGTAATTCGGAAACTTATCTCGCAGAGGTGATAGCTATAAGTAAAAGTGTTTTCCAAGAGAGGAACTTCCAAGTCACAAGTAGCTGCTGGTTCAAAGGGAGAAGCTACTAGTGACTGCAAAACAACAGTCATGTCCCATGGTGGTAGAGGGTCCTTAAAAGGGGTCTTCAAATGGATAGTTCACTTGAGGAAGATCTTACAAAGTCTGGGAGAGATTAAAGACAGATCTCCAAAGCTATTAAGAAAATTAGAGATAACTGCTAGAAAGACCTTAACAGTAGAAGCACAGGTTCCCCTCCCAAAAAGAATGGCCAAACATTGTAACACTTTTTCCACCAGGGCTGAAAAGGGGTCAAGGCCATTATCACAAACCTAAATTAAAAATCTCTTCCATTTACTGAGGTAGAGATTCCTGGTGGATGGTTTATGGGATGTCAGCAAACTTTTTCGTACTGGGTGTGACGCCCGTGCCCTGGCCCAGCAATCAAGGAGCCTCAATCCTCACCACTGACACCAGAGAGGGAAACTCCTAGAAGAGGAAAGGATAACACACAATAAAGTACAATTTCCCTTAAGTGCACACAGGGATCACAGTCAGTCTGGGGCTGGTTGCTCCCCTGCTCACCAAGTCCCCAATAAGACTCCCCACTGGCACAGCTATAGGGTCCAGATCTCAGCCTAGCTGGCAAGCTAACCTCCAGTACCCTCTCTGTCCAACCAGAGCTTCGTGTCCCTACCCAGGTAGCTGACACACACCCACACTTTGAGATAAATATTTATACAACTTCACAGACTCTCCTAGGAAAGGCTGACACAGATTCTCTAGCTGTGCTCCTTTACACAGACTATACAGTAGTAATTTCTGCCACCACCAGCTAATATTATCCGCTACCCAAAGGGCCTTGAAAGGGTGTCCAATTATTACTGTATAATATTATTATCCAATTGGTAATGTGACGATTCAGTCTAAGGCTTATTTTAGAGTGGCCTATTACAATGAACTCTATAAATATGCAATGTACTCTAGACCCTACTTCTCTATACAAACCAGCCACAGGTAAAGGTTTTTAAAATATTTAATAATAAACAATTAAAACACAACACAATACTACTACACCACAGAGATATCTAAGAGTTCAGAGATCACACAGAAACTTAAAACAATACAGTAGGACAGGTCTGACGTCAAAGAAAAATAAACTAACTTTCTAATCTTTAGCTAATCTTAAGAGAAAACACAGTGCTATCATCTTACTTTCATACATAAAGAGCATAATAAGCAGTGCTGGGTTGATGGTCCAAGACAAATGCTTTGAGTCTCTCACTGAACAATAGTTTTTAAACACTAACCAACAGCTCTGCTGAGGCCCTCCCAAATTACATCATTTCGACACTTAGCTTTTCCCAGTATTCACATTACATCATCTTGACACTTAGTCTGGAGTTCCCAGGCCACAAACTGCATTATTTAGCAAGCTAACACCTGCTCAGGAAACTACAACAATACAAGGCATTTCACATATACATTCTAGCAGACACTGGAGCAATAAAGCACCTTCAACATGTAAATTCTGGCCCTTAACTTTAACCTTACAACAACGGGCATGAAACCTTCATCCAGACTCACTGGAGCAGACTTGTAAAACATCAAGGAGATTCATAAGATCTTTGCAACTTCAAAAGACACATTTGAAATGCTTGGCTTGGTTTTCCTTACAGCAGATGGCAATGTTGCAACAATCTAGAAGTTCACATTTTACAGTGTTTTCTTTCATTTAAAAACACAAGCCTGTATTTTACATTTATTTATACAGTTGCTAGAATTATGTATCAAATTCTATTTGGTTAGGCTGGCAGCCTTCGCCCATCTTCCTTCAATCTTCACACTGGGGATGGAATATCATTATGCCTGGCGACTAACGGAATTGGAGGAAGCAAGCAGTTAGCTTGAGACTTTGAAGACTGGGAACACCAGTCCCTGATGGTTAGACAGAAGGTCTGGAACTGGGTCCAGAATCCATGGACAGTGAACCAGATGAGTCCATTGGAATGGAAAACAAATCTGTTGAGGCCATAAAAATGCAATGAGGATTACTTTATTTCTCAACCTGGCTGCTTTCTTGAGGAAAAGAGGGTTGAAAGGGAAGGAGGGAAAGGCATATAGAAGACCTGGGGGTCAATCAAGGAGAACAGCGTCTCTCAGGGACTCCCCTTGAGGGGGGATTACGGCAAAATAGCTTCCATACTTGTTGTTTTGGGGTGATGCAAAACATTTGCAGCAAGGCTCACCCCAGTGATGAAAGATCTTCTTTGCTACCTTGGAATTGAGAGACCACTCATGAGGCAGTAGAATGCATCTTCTTAGTTTGTCCGCTATCATGTTTGAACTCCCTGGAATGTGCATTGCTATCAGAAAGTGGCTAGAGGCAATGGCCCATTGCTACACTTGGAGGGCTTCTCGACACAGGGCACAGGACTTGGTTCCTCCCTACTTATTGATATACCAGAATAGAGACATACTCCCTGATTGAATTGCAATTGTTCCCTGAGGTAAGGCAGAGTGAAATGCTTGCAAAGTAGTAGTACCACCCTCAGCTCCAGAATTTTGATATGCCAACTGGCCTCCATCAGGGACCAAGTGCCTTCAACTGTCTTTCGTGAGATAATGACCCCCCCCCACCCAATCTGGAAGGCATCAGTGGTCACTCTGGCCTTGGGGTGGCCCAAAAGGACTCAACTGAATTCAATCCACTAGGACAGGCAGAGTCACCGGAAGCTGTTGAAGACTGGGAGGGGGGGGGGCAGAGGGTGAGAGGGGCACTTAGTGATCTAAAAAGGGCAGTTTTTTAAAACTAATTAATACCGCAATATAGGTTCACTTGGAGGACGTTTTAAGCTTAGCCAATTTCCCTTTTGGTGCTTGAATTAACATTTCCTGATTGGTCTTACTTATCCCATTGCTCATACAGTAATTGTATATTAGTCCTAGTGAGAATAAATGTGATCATACTATAGATAATTTGAGGGGACCCATGTAAGGGATGCAGCATTTAGGAACTGCCACTATCCATTAGTGGCATGAGGGGCAACCCTGGAGTACATTTTCTATTTGCCATCCTTAGATCCAAGTTGCATTTGAATGTGGACAGTAATGAGATTTGTTTTACATGAATGGATAGTCTGTTCTGGAACAATGGTATCCTCTGTGATATATATCCATATCTCCACAACATTCAGTTTAGATACCTGGACTAAGTATTTCTGATGCCATCTGACTTGCTGATGTATAGTAGGTCCATCTGTATTAGGTCGGAGGATGCCTTGTATGCCAGACATGTCACCTCTAAGCACTCTGTAGGATACTGAGTAGAATTACAAATCTTTGAGGTTGTCCATGCAAGACCTACTGTTTATGACTTGTATCCTTTTAGTAAGGTATCTCTGTGGGCATTCCAATTGTTGCATGGATCTGGACAGATACATGCCAAAGTGGGCATTATACAAAATGATTGACCTAATGAGGGCTTTGCAAATGGGGACAGTAACATCTCTCGATCTAGTCAAAATCAATTTGTTTATAAGCTGTGCTATACAGAAAGAGTTTCTTATGACTCTGGGCATATGTTGGTCAAACGTTAGGTCACTGTACACACAGGTTCCCAAATGCCAAACAACTGGGTCAGCTCTCAGGGGGCATTGTCAATTTGGCAGTTCCCTGGAGTAGATGACTTCCCAAAGGATATGATAATGCATTTTTGGAGGACTTCAGTTTTAATTCATGGTTCTGGCACCAGTTATTGTTTGGGACAAACCTTCTTGCATGACGGCTAAGTCATTTGGGGATTCAATAACTGCTCCGAGCTTGCAGTCATCTCAAACTTAGTTGGCCAAAGGCCTTTGGTATTTCCTTCTACTTTTTGAGATGTATATGCCAAACAGAAAAAGTCTCAGCATCGAACCATGGGGGACTCCATTGGTGACTGGTATCTTCCCCTATTTTGATCTCCTGCATCCTGTGAGCAAGCATACATGTATACATTTTTTGATTCACCTTCCTGATTGTATTAAATTATATTCCTTGTATAATACAGCACTACTTGCTAGAATATGCTTTAAATTTGTAGTTTAGAACAGTCTTCTAATAAGCAATGAAACAAAATGTATGAACCAATAATGACAAAACTACCCATTTCAGAAAATTTCAACCATGAAAAGCCACTCAAACTTCTGTCATTACAATCCACCAATATCGGTAAATATGCAAAATCTCTGCAGAAGTAAGTCATCTAAATAATTCCACATTAAAGGGATATGTAACTAATGAAGAGGTTGCTGCTAGCAAACAACTTTATATTTCATTGTTTCATCTACAAATAAAGTTCCTGTTGCCCTTGAAGAATAAATTGCCTATGCCACATTAAAAAATGATAAGATAGTAGTTTTGCAATGGGAAATGTATGGCAAACTGATAACAGAAACATAGTTACTAGGTAACTCTACATTCACAGGGCTGCATCATTCACTCCCTTTAAAGTACAACACAGTACAATATCAGTGATTCGTTTGCATACTTCGGGAGTAGAACCCAAAGCCTTCTGCATCAAAAGCAAGTAAAATGATGCTGTAAGCACTTTCAACAGCATCTTCATAAATACTCTAAACTTCTTAGCTCTCTCTAGGAAGATCAGAGTAAAATCAAACCATGTTCCCTGGCTCTCCAAAGATACTAGGTCCCTTATGAAACAAAGAGATTGTGCTTGGAAAACCTGGACTAAAACTAAACCACCACCTTTTCTTCAAAAGTACATGCAACTGAGGAACCTTGCAAAAAAACATACAACTAATGACAAAAAGTTATACTATAGCTCTGCTCAGCTTAACAACAAATCAAATCCTCGAAAATTTTGGTCACCTCTCAACAACATCCTCTATCATGGAAAGCCCTCTAATCCCTCCCCATACCCTCACTCTTCCTCTCAGGAAACAACTACCCTCCTGAATAAACACTTTATCTCTTCCATCCAAAATCTGGTAACCTCTAAGCCAAACTTTACTTCGACACCCACCCCTCCAAGTCCCACTAACACAACTTTGTTTTCTTTTGAGCCAGTTCCCATTACTTACATCAAATCTCTACTGCTCAAGCTAAAACCTTGCTCTCCTTTCACTGACAATATATCTCCTACATTCCTCAAACTTGCTGCTGACTCAATTGCCTATCCTATATCTATACCAATTAATCAATCTATTCTGGAATCAACTGTCTCCACCCTTTGGAAATCTTTCTTCACTTTCCCTCTTCATAAAGGTGGAAACTCCACTGACCCCTCAAACTACCGACCCATTGCCATTCTGTCCCCCCCTCTCCAAGATATTAGAAAAAGTATTCACTCACAGCTTCTCAATCACCTCCTCACACACCACTTACTTACCCCTACCCAACATGGATTTTGTCCTCACCACAGCACCACCACTGCCCTCCTCTCCTTCACTCATATCATTGCAGAGGCCCTAGACAGCAATAAACTCATTTCCTGTCTCTTTCTAGATCTCTCCAAAGCCTTTGGTACTCTCTTTCATCCTCTACTACTATCCAAACTCACAAATTTCAACCTATCCCCCTCCGCACTTGCCTGGTTTAATAATTACCTCTCTGTCAGGGAACAATCTGTTAAAAGGCTCTCATCCTCCTCACCTTTCCTTCCCATCTCCACTGGTGTTCCCCAAGGCTCCATCTTGGGACCCCTTTTGTTTAACATCTCCATCAATGATCTTTACACCTCATGCAAAGAATCCTCCCATATTCAGTATGCCGACGACTCCACACTTATATCCATCTCAAATAACATTTCTGAACTATACTCCCTGACCCAACAGGCCCTACTATCCACTGAACAATGGCTCTCTCACAACCTATTGATCCTAAATCCCAAAAAGACCAAACTCCTACTTTTCCTCCCCCATTCTCTTTCTCATCACAAAACCTCCTTTTTTATTACATCCTCTAACAATACAACTATCCAACCTGACACCCACACAAAACTCCTAGGGGTCATTATCAATGACAAACTAAAGTTCAACCTACACATACTCCAATGTATAAAAAAAACAAACCAGAAACTAGGTCTGCTATATCGGAACAAAAAATTCCTAACCCTGAATCTAGACTTACCCTGAGCCAGGCACTCCTCCTCCCTCCAATTTATACGCCGCCCCAGTTCTTACCAATATCCAGGCCTCCACTCTAAACAAACTCCAACAGACTTACCATAAAATAGCCAGAGTCATTACTAACTCCTCATACAACTCACACCACTGCATTTCTTTAAACTCCCTTCAATGGCTTGAACTTCCCCAATTTCTGCTATCTTATCAATTTCATATGCTACACTCTATTCTTTATAAACCCTCCTTCTGTCCATCTCCATCTTCCTAAGTCTCCATCTACATCCCATCCCGGACCCAACATACTTCTAACCAACAATTACTTGATCTCTACCACCCAAAAAAGGTCAGTAGGCAAACTACTCTAACAAATACTCCCTTGCCCATACTTGGAACAAACTTCCCCTTAACTTATGTTCAATATCCCACACCTCACACTTTAAAAATGAACTAAAAGCTTATTTCCTTAATTTCAGAACCTGCCCTTGCCATGACCCTACCTAGTCTTCCTTCCCTTTATGTACCCTCAAAAGGACCATACTTGGTACCTCATTACACCTCTCTCTCCAATGTGTCTACTATGCATTTGCATAATTTTATACAAACAAAAAAGTTTTATTGTTGACCTATTGAACTATATCAATGTAAAATTGTTACTTAGCTTCTTTTTAATGCAACTTTAACTTTATGCATGTAACCCAAAATATGGGAATATTTTTGCTACAACTGCTATTAAATCAATATTGTTTAAAATTGTTGTTGTTGTGTCTTTCGGCTTTTCCCAGTTAGGGGTCGCCACAGCGGAACTCCGGTCCACTAACAATTGGTAGCTGATTTTTACGTGTCGAGTTACCAGCCCTGATGCACAACCTTCAACAAAGGTACACCCATTCACGTATGTTTCCATGCAGTAGACGCTCTAGCTGAGAATCGAACCAGACAGCGTCTTACTGTGAGGCGACAACGCTACTGCAGTACCACCACCGCGATATTGTTTAAAATTTAAAATTGTACTTGTTTAAAATGTACTACTGGAGCTTTTTTCCTCGGGTCTCCACTGAAAATGGGCCACAAGCCCAGTTGGACAAACCCGGTTAACAAATGTCAATAAATAAATAAATAAATAAATAAATAAATATACTACCTGTTGTGCTGCTAACAATGCAAACAACCTGGCATAAGTAGCACTAAACTTCTCTTCCCCTGAAGCTCGCAGCTCCTTGTAAAATCCACTTGACACTCAACTAAATCTCTCAATTTTGCAGCACAAGAAATTTGAAAAAAGCCAAAATTTGTGTGTGTGTGTGTGGGGGGGGGGGGGGGGGGCAAACCAAGGACACATTTTAAATATTGCTTGTATAATCTTAGAAATTTGCTAAAATAAAGTGTTTTGTGTTACCATGCGTTTCCTGAAAGACAGAAACTTTTTAGTGAATTCAGACCAATTCAGACCAAAAGTATGACCCAAATATTCTGTGAAAATCTGAACAGTTGACAGCTATGGACTCAACTCCCTGAATCACAAGTGGTGGTAGAGAATTCCGGC
This sequence comes from Protopterus annectens, assembly GCF_019279795.1. Lineage (NCBI taxonomy): Eukaryota > Metazoa > Chordata > Ceratodontiformes > Protopteridae > Protopterus > Protopterus annectens. Next base: position 1,844,932,439 of record NC_056737.1, read on the forward strand.
TCTTGTTTGAGCCTGAGTAACACTAACCACCAGGTGTACCTAACTGGGGCATTTTATACAAATACACACACACACACACACACACACACACACACACACACACACACACACACACACACACACACACACACACACACACACATACACACACACACACACACACACACACACACACACACACACACACACATACACACATGTACGCACACGGGAGTAGCATAACTCCTGCAAATAAAGGAACAAAACTCTCCTTAGCAGCATGACTCTGGCTCTGAGAGCACCAACAGAACAGTGGCATCATAAGTCCTGCAACACAGAGCAATAAGAGAACTTTTAGTTATGTACTTACCATAACTTCGGATGTATGGGATCCATCTCGCCTACATTCATAACTGATGGGTTCGGAGCCGATCCATCGGCTCCAACTCGGCCACTATACACTAGAACGAAGTCTCTAATTGGCTGGGCTACCCCTTATCCCAGAATGCACCACGCCTGCTTCTCCAGATCTTGTTTGTTCGCTTTCATACCTACATCCAGACACAGAGACATACCAGCAACTGTAACAAACTAAAGTCCTTCAAGAGAAAAACTCAGTAAGTAGCAACATTCCCTCTAAATCCAATGGGAAGGGGAAGGAGGGAGACGTATGAATGTAGGCGAGATGGATCCCATACATCCGAAGTTATGGTAAGTACATAACTAAAAGATGTAATGGGATCCTATCTCGCCTACATTCATAACTGATGGGACAGCGTCCCTAGCACCTAAATCCCGGGTGGCTCATTGGAAAACACTCCTGAGAACTGTGGAACCAAAGGAAGCTCTGCCTCGAGAAGCCACATCTATCTTGTAATGAGAAATGAAGGTGTGTGGAGAAGTCCAGGTAGCGGCCGCACAGATATCATCTATCGATAATTTGGAGTGAAATGCTACAGAAGTAGTCATTGCCCTGGTAGAATGAGCCCTGACTGGGAAAGGTAGCTCTTTGCCGGACCGTGAATAAATGAAGGAGATGCAATCTTTAATCCATTTGGCTATGGTGGTTTTAGCCACCGGTTGACCCAACCTATTTTCCGCAAAGGACACAAACAGCTGATCTGACTTTCGTGTCTGATTGGTCCTACTTAAATAAAAACGCAGTTGTCTGTGAACATCCAACTGATGGAAAATATATTCCGCGCTATTGGAGAATTTGGGAAAAAACACAGGGGGCTCCAAGGATTGTTGAATGCATAAGGGGGATGCTACCTTGGGCAAGAAAGAGGGATTTAACTTGAGGGACACTCTGTCTTTGTGAAAGGTCAAATAAGAAGGAATAGAACAGAGAGCCTGAAGCTCTGAGACCCGCTTGGCAGAGGTTATTGCCACCAAAAAGGCGGTTTTCCAAGATAGAAATTTTATATCACAAGTAGCTGCTGGTTCAAAGGGGCGGGCAGTTAAAGCAGCTAGAACCATATTCAGGTCCCAAGGGGGCACATGATGGGCTATAGGGGGCCGAAGGAGCCACGCTCCTTTAAGGAAAGATTTGCAAAGCCTGTTTGCCATTAAGGAAGGCTCAAAGGAGACATGAAAATTAGAGATAGCCAGTTGGACTTTAATTGTGGAAACTGAAGAGCCCAAATAAAACAAAGAAGCCAGGAATTCTAAAACCTGAGGTACTGGGGCGGTAAGGGGATCTATACCTCGTTGCTGGGCCCAAAGAGCAAACCTCTTCCACTTGCTGGAATACAGTTTAATAGTGGAAGGTTTGTGAGAAGAGGACAAAATGTGGATGACGTCTGGAGAAAGGGAGTTATCTCTGACTAAGTTTGGAAGTGGAGTAACCAAGCGGCTAACCTCAAGGACCTGAGGGATGGATGAGACTGTCCCAACTGATGAGTCAACAGGTCGGGCACCAGGTCCAGAAACCATGGGCCCTCCACCGCATATCTCAGAAGGAAGGGGGAACCACACCTGAGGCCAGTGTGGAGCGATCAAAATCATGTCGCTTCCTAGATAAATCGCCTTCTGTATCACCTTCGGGAGAAGGGGAACCGGAGGGAAGGCGTAAAGTAGACCGGGGGGCCAATTGTGAGTTAGAGCGTCCCTGGGAATCTGCCCCTGAGAGGGAGTCAGAGTGAAGAACTCCCTGCATTTCGCATTGTGAGGACTGGCAAACAAGTCGAAACAAGGGAGGCCCCACTTGGCGAAGATGTTTGCAGCCACCCTGTTGTTGAGGGACCACTCGTGGGGTAACAGGAGAGTCCTGCTCAACCTGTCTGCAATCACATTGGATTTCCCCAGAATGTGCGTTGCCACAAGGAAACGCTGGGTAGAAATTGCCCAATGCCACACTCTCATGGCAAAGAGGGTAGGACCTGGTTCCGCCTTGCTTGTTTATGTACCAGACTACCGACATGTTGTCGGATAGGATCGCAATAGTACCCCGTGGAAGAGCATGATGAAGTGCTTGCAACACCAGTAGCACCGCTCTCATTTCCAGGATATTGATATGTAAGTGCGTTTCGTGAGCCTGCCACGTGCCTTGGACAGACTTGTCCAGATAATGACCCCCCACCCTGTCTGGGAGGCATCCGTGGTCACTGTGGCGACGGGATGCTAAAGGGCAAAGGGTCGCCCCTGGTCCAGGTTGGACCGAAGCGGCCAACAACGTAGGTCCCGACGGCAAATTTCGGTAATCTGGACCAAATGGTTCAAGGGAAGTTCCTGAAAGGACCAGTGAACCGACAGTAGCCATTGAAGCACCTGCATGTGCAGCCTGGCTAAGGGGACTAGAAGAATAGTCGAGGCCATCGTGCCCAATAACTGCAGAATCAGTCTGGCCTGAACTCGTGATCTGGGTAACAAGGTTTGAACCTGAGACTGCAGGACCTGAATCCTTTCTACCGGCAAGAATGCCCGCATTCTTCTTGTGTCTAACTCTGCGCCTATAAAGGTAATACGCTGAGATGGCTGCAGCACAGATTTTCCCCAATTGAACGTGATTCCTAGTGAATGACCCAAACTGACTGTGGTCATACGCGCCCAAACTAATAGATGCTTGGAGGTGGCAGTAAGGAGCCAGTCGTCTAGATAGGGAAACACTTGGAATCCTAGACTTCTCAAGTGAGATGTCACTACTGCCAGACACTTGGTGAACATCCTGGGGGCTGTGGTGAGACCAAAGGGCAGTGCTCGGAACTGGAAATGACTGGTTCCCAGGCGGAAGCGTAAATGACTCCTGGACTCTTGACTTATCAGAATGTGATAGTAAGCGTCCTTGAGATCTATGGAGCACATCCAGACATCCTTCTCCAATAACGGGAGAATGGACTGAAGGGTGACCATTCGGAATTTGGATTTTTTTATAAAGCGATTCAATGAACTGAGGTCCAAAATGGGCCTTAAGTCCCCTGTCTTTTTTGGCACCAAAAATAGTCTTGAGTAAGTTCCTGATCCGATCTGGTCGGCGGGGACAGGCTGGATGACTCCTTTTCTTAGCAGCTTTGAAACCTCGACCGCTGCTTGATCCCGCTGACTGGGTGGCACATCCGGGATTTTCCTGATAGGAAGAGGAGGGATCTTGATGAAAGGGATGCGATAGCCTCCGGTTATGGTTCGGAGCACCCACTGATCCTTGGTGATAGATTCCCAAGCCTGTGGGTGTTCCGCAAAACGACCCCCGACTGGCTCCGGAGATGCGCAGTCGGGCCACGTCTCAGGGACGGGGAGCGTAGGATGGACCACGAAAGGAATCGCAGTCTCCAGAGTTACGGGGGCCTCTGCCATCTCTGGGGCGGCGTCTTCCTGAATCCCCCCCCCCGCCTCTAGAGGGGGGATCACTCGGTGGAGTAGGGAAAGACCTTTGAGATTTCCTGAACCACATTTTCCCTCCTCTCTGGGCCTTGGGATAAGGTCTAGAGGGAGCGGAAAAACGGGGCCCCACGGCAGTCAAGGTCTTGCCCTCCTGCTCGCACCGAGTCAGTGTGTCCTTCACCTTGGGTCTAAACAGGGAGGACCGATCAAAGGGGGCGTCGGTGAAGGAAGACTTAAATGCCTCCGCAAAGGGACACAAGTGTAACCAGGCGTGTCTTCTAAGAGCCACACCTGTTCCCGCTGCTCTACTCGCCCCTTCGGCCGCATATGAGATGAGCCTCATGGACGAGTTGACTATCGAAGATAGGGTAGTCATCTGGGCGCCAACAGTTTGGGCTAACGCCTCAGAAAGATTACCTGTAAGAGACTCACCTAACTCTTTGAGGAGGTCCCTTTGGAGCCTGGTAAAATGACAAAGGTAATTCAGCGACCGCAGGGTAAAGGCCACTGAAGAAAGGGTACGCTTCCCGTACCTATCCATGCTCCTGGAATCCTTATTAGGAGGGTGAATAGACGTTGAAGCCTCTGCCACGTCTTGCTGAGTGGCAGATGCCACCACCATCGCATCTACTGCAACTCCTTTAGACAAAAATTCCTTTTGAGGAGGGGCTGAGAGGAATTTGTTAGGCCTGGCGGGCACCGGTTCCACAGAGTCAGGGTGTTCCCACACCCTTCGAGAACTAAATCTAGTAGTTCATGGAAGGGTGGAGACACCCAGTAGGTGGAGGGCTGGGCCCCAAAAGCCTTGAGGAAGACTGACTCCTCCGCGGAAGGGGTTTTGGACTGCCAATCGCCTCACTGTCTCAGGATCTCAAGGATATCTGAGAATGAGACGTCATCTGAGGACGATTTTGGGGACCCATCCGCATCATCGAGGTCAGTATCTGATGTGATAGACTCATCCTGGGAGTCAATGTGCTTCCTCTTGCACAATTTTTTTCTTGTAGGTTCATCTGAAGCGGATTCAGAAGGACCTCCCGGGAAAAGGGAACCCCCCCAAGGGGGTATCCTCAGGCCCTGGGGCCCCACTGTCGTGGGAATAAAGCACACCAGAAGCACCAGTTCCCAAGTCCAGGGACGGTGAGGTAGAGACTTGCTGAGCCGGCAAGGACATGGCCAGCGCACTCCTCATGGCCTCAAAAGCAGGACCTCCAGACTCTACGGAGGACACCGGCTGAGAGACCACGATGGTACCGGGAATCCCTGTGGCCGACGCTCCGAGGGGAAGACAAAGCACCGAAGCTACCAGTTCCAAAGTGTTCCCTTTGGTCCCGACCAAGGAAGTCCCGGTACCGAACCCTGACGCCGAGGACAGGGTAGGAATGATAGTCGGAACAGAAAAGCTCCGAGGGAGTCTCGGTTCCGACTGGACAACTCTGCTCCGCTCTACCATCACCAACTCCAACGGCTCCAAGGAAGTTGGAGGAGGAATCGGATGCGTCGAAGTGGGGGCCGGCTCCGGAGCCGAGTGGGCTGGAGCCGAGACCATTTTTGCAAAAACCGGGGACTGGAAAAGCCTCTGGATAACTCTGTCTAAATCTGAGTCTGACAATCTGGAGGATTTAAAGGAAATAGATGGGGGCCGAGACGACTTCTCTCTCGGCTCCGATAGACCAGGGGACCGGCTCCGAAACGGCTCCAACACCATCGGCACCGGATCCGGAACCGTATGAATAATCATCGGCGCCGAAGGAGACTTCGGGGCCGGGGGGGGGGTCTGAGCTGCACACCTCCAACGGCTCCGAGACCAAAGGAGCCGAGGCAGGTGATTCGCCTCTCGATCCCCCAACCTGCGGCTCCGACACCAATGGAGCCGAGGAAAGAGGTATCGAGGCAGACCCTTCCACCCGAGGCTCCGAAGCCATTGGAACCGAGGAAGAAGAGGTCGACCTATGCTTCTTGGAAGTCGGTTCCGACGGACTGGTCGCAGCCGACGACCTTTTCTTTTTAGAAGCTGGAGAGGAGGGAGAAGCCAAAGCTTCCTCAAAAGAGGGCTTAATAAGGCCCTTAAGGATCAATTTATTTTTACGTTCTTGAAGGACCCTAGAGGAAAAAGCATGACAAACACTACATGTTTCCTGCAAATGTTTCGGTCCTAAACAATACACGCAAACAGCATGGCTATCAGTAATAGACATTTTGTAGTTGCACTTGGTGCACTTTTTAATACCAGACTTCTGCTCTTTTGACATCCTGTCACAGAACTATTTTTACCACGAAAGTAACCTTAAAGTAGGGCACGAGCCTATCACACAACACAACGAAAAGCAAACCTTAAAGTAGGGCATGAGCCCTTTGACTCAAAAAACGGGACTGGCCCGAGATACAGAACATAAAACGGGCAGAAGCCCTCTAACTTAAAACGGGCTTAGCCCGATAATCAGAACGTACAGAGAAACCAAATAAACACACCGACACACAAATAAGGGCAAAGGCCCTCTAACTTAAACGGGCCTTGCCCGGTATGTAGAAAAAAATACCAATCACACCAAAAACAGGTTACACACACACGTAAAGCTGTTAAAACAGCTGTTTGTTAAATTTGTGAAGAAAACCCTAGGTCAAAAGACCAAAAAGTATTCAAAAAAAACACTTAGCTCCAGCCAAGTCGAGACCACGTCCAGCTTGACAAGCGGCAAACGAGATCTCGGGAAGCAGGCGTGGTGCATTCTGGGATGAGGGGTAGCCCAGCCAATTAGAGACTTTGTTCTAGTATATAGTGGCCGAGTCGGAGCCGAACCCATCAGTTATGAATGTAGGCGAGATAGGATCCCATTACATCAGGGACAGCTAGTTTAGTTAGTTTAACTTCCCTGCATGAATCCACGTTAGCGTGAAAACTCCACTTCATTATTTTTTTCTAACAGGTCTTGCAGCTTCCATTAAATTCAAATATGTTATTATTACAACATACCAAAATCAGATCTGTTACATATTCTACTACTGGAGTTCCCCCCAAATAGTATTTTATAGCTTTTATTCCATCTTGATGTTTAATATTGGTATATAAGCTTACCACATCAATTACCAGGTAATACATGTCCTTTTCCCATATTATATTCTTAACTTTATCCAGCAGATCAAACACATCCCTGATATATGTAACAAATCTGATGTTGGTATGTCTTAATAATAACATATTTGAATTTAATGGAAGTTTATATAAGCAGTTACAAGGAACAGCAATGGGGGCTGCTTTTGCTCCAAGTTATGCAAACATTTTTATGGACTATTTCGAAAGACACTATATTTATAGAAAACATTTTTTAGTAAGTATGTACATAGATATTTTCTATTTCTTGATGATTTGATATTTATATGTAAAGGTGGGCAAGATCAGGTCAATAAGTATTTAGATGAATTACATATAAATGAAGTTGGAGTGAAATTTGATGGTTTGCAAATGGGTGAGGAAGTGAATTATCTGGATGTAACTCTAAATGGAAGAGAGGGTTCATGTATAAATACTAGTATCCATAGAAAAGTTAAAGAATCTAATTTTATTTTACACACAGAAAGTTTTCATCCACCACATACTACTAAATCCATCCCTTATGGTGAATTTGTAAGGGTAAAAAGGGTATGTAGTCACCCAGTAGAAACAAAGAAGGAATTAAATGAAAGCTATAGAATATTTTGTAGAAGAGGTTATAAGGAGGTTGGTGTAAAGAAAAGTTTGGATACGGTTATAAAAAATAAAGGGAAAGGAAAGAGCTTTGGGAGAAATAATGATGAAAAAGAATGCATTTATTTCACCTCGACTTATTCTGTATTGTCGCAAAAAATAATGGAACAAGTTAAATATTCTTGGAATGTAGTGAAAAGAGAGGTGGATTTTTTACATTGTAAACAAATGTGCTTCTCCTTCAGAAGAGGGAGAAGCTTAAAAGATTTTTTAGTACACAGTAAGTTAAAAACGCCAAACATGACAATTAATAAACAAATAGATAAGCAGGACACTTTAATATGTGGAAAGTGTAGGGTGTGTAAATATGTAGTGAAGGAATTTGAAAGTATAAATGGAGTAGCATTTCAAACTAATGGAATGTTTAACTGTAATACAGAAGGGGTTGTTTATGGGCTAAAATGCCCTTGTGATAAATTTTATATAGGAGAAACTGAAAGACAGTTCTCCTGCAGGTTAAAAGAGCATATAAGAGATATAAAAAAATAATAAACAGACAAGCCCTACAGCAGTGCACTTTAACAACTGTCATAATGGTAACCCATTAGGATTGCAAGCAACAGTTTTAGATAGGGCAGAGTTGAATTTATATATGAATGAACAAGTAAAATGTGTATTAAGAAAAAAAAGAAGCTGTAATAATTTTAAAGTTTAAAACAATGAACCCTATGGGTTTAAATCAGGAATGTATATGGAAAAGTGTGCTGTAAAGCAGGAATGTGTCTTTTAATGGAGAATTGGTTAATTTTTAATTGTTTAATTATGTAATTGGGGAGTTCAATATGTATAAAATGGGGGGATGTGATTATGTGAATGTATTCTTCTTCTTTCAGCTTTTTCCCGGTTAGGGGTCATCACAGCGGATCATTTGTCCGCTCATGATTGGCAGTGGAGTTTTACGGTGTTGAATTGCCAGCCCAGCGCCTAACCTTCCAAAGAAGGCACACACACACGCACACACACACCTAGGGCCAGTTTAGTGTGCCCAATTCACCTACTGCATGTCTTTGGGATGTGGGAGGAAACCGGAGCACCCGGAGGAAACCCACGCGACCACAGGGAGGACATGCAGACTCTGCACAGAAGGCACTCCAGCCGAGAATCGAACTGGAGAACCTCTTGCTGTGAGGCGGCAATGCTAACCGCTGCACCACCGTGGCCGCCCGATTATGTGAATGTATAATCTGATAAAAGCGAATCAAGCCGAGGCACTAGAGAAAAAAGTTTTGGATCTGTTTTATTAAATATACTACAAGAATTGCACCGTGACTGGTTTGAAGTTTGTAGTTCTTCATATTTTTCATGACCGTCCGAATTAGGCATTTTTCTGCCGCTGTCTAAACACTGTTTAAACCCAGTGTTAAACTTTAATATATCTGACATTTTTTAGACTAAAATGGGCAAGAGAAACACACAATCACTCAGATTAGAAAAGGAAGAAACCTACCAACGATGGTAGGAGAGATTACCAACGGTAATAGGAAAAAAGAAGAGAGGGGAAACTACCAACTATGGTAGACAAGAGGTACCCAAAGGTAGAGGTTAAGAAAAATAAACACTCACATGAAGAAATAAGGGGTAGACAAGCATTAACATTTCTAAGTAAATAAAGTGAAACAAATAGAAAAATAGTTTGAAAAAATTGTAATAAGCTATAATAAGAAGTTATGTACCTACCATAACGTTCCATGTTAGTTGTCTTCTCTCGCCTTCTTTCTTGCTTGATGGGTTCGGAGCCGATCCCTCGGCTCCGACTCGGCACTTGCTAAGCTCGAGAGTCACTTTTACCAGCTCGAGGCAGCCCCATATCCCATGATGCAAGGCGGTAAGTACCCAGATCTCGTTTGTTGACAAAGGGCAATAACACCAAGCATGAAATACTTCCCAAAGGAAGAAGAAACTTACAGATGGAAAAAGGACCAGGTCTGAATGGTCTTTAGCATAATAGTTTCTTATACAAGGTCTGTCCAGGCCAGGGGGAAGGAGGGAGGGTCGCAAGAAAGAAGGCGAGAGAAGACAACTAACATGGAACGTTATGGTAGGTACATAACTTCTTAATGTTAAGTTGTCAATCTCGCCTTCATTCTTGCTTGATGGGACCGCGACCCTAGCACCTCTATCCTGGGTGGCTCAATGGAACAAACTCATGAGGACTGTAGAGCCAAAACTGGCTCTGTCCCTGGAGGCCAAGTCCAATTTGTAATGGGAAACAAAAGTGTGAGGAGTAGCCCAAGTGGCCGCTGCACAAATAGTGTCCAAAGGAAGTCTAGCTTGAAAAGCTGTAGAAGTAGCTAAACTCCTAGTTGAATGTGCTTTAGGTTTTGAGCACAGCTGTTTTCCCCTGAGCGATGAATTTCAGTGATGACCAAGAAAGCCATCTGGACAAAGTCACTTTAGAAACAGGAAGGCCTTTTTATTATCCGCATAGGAAACAAAAAGTTGATCAGATTTTCTAAATTTTTGTTCTGTCCAAATAATATCTAAGTTGACGATGGACATCAAGATAATGTAGCTTTTGTTCAGCTCTGTCTGAATAGTTAGGAAAAATACCGGAGATCAATGGATTGATTCAAATTGTTCTTTGAAGCGACCTTAGGTAAAAAGGTTGGGTTAGTTCTCAAAGATACTCTGTCTTGGTGAAAAACCAAATAGGGGGGTCGAACCGAAAGAGCATGAAGTTCAGACACCCTCCTGGCAGATGTAATAGCCACTAGAAATAACGTTTTCCAAGAAAGATATTTCAGGGAACAAGAAACAGCTGGCTCAAAGGGGGGAAGAATCAAGGATGTCAGCACTAAATTTAGATCCCACTGAGGAGGAGGATTCCTGATTGGAGGTTTTAGTAGGAAAATTCCTTTCAAGAAGGCCCTGCAGAGCCTATGGGACATAATATTATGATCTGCTATCCCGACATGAAAGTTGGAAATAGCAGCCAATTGAACTCTGACTGTGGAAGAAGAGGAGCCTGCATGAAAAATCTCTGCTAAGAAGTCCAGAACTGCCTGAACAGGGGCAGTAAAAGGATCAATATTTTGGGCCTTAGCCCAATAAGAGAAACGTTTCCATTTGCTTGTGTAAATCCTCCTGGTAGAGGATTTTAGTGAAGCTACTATGATGTCTCTAACTGGGTTAGAGATCAAAGGAAGCCTGGCTAAGGAAGGAAGTGGAGCAACCATGCTGTGAGGTTGAGAGAAGGGATTGACCGGTGCAGCTGACCGGATTGGTGAATCAGAAGATCTGGCACTGGGTCCAGATGCCACGGCTGCACCAAAAGGTGACGATGGAGGAACGGGAACCAAACTTGTCGAGGCCAGTAAGGGCAATGAGAATCAATTTGGCTCTCAAACGGTAGCTTTCTGGATCACCTGAGGGATCAGAGGAAATGGAGGGAAGGCATAAAGAAGTCCCTGGGGCCAATCCTGGGTCAGAGCGTCTCTGGGGATGGCCTGATAGACGGAAGAGGCTGCACAAGTCTGGACATTTGCTGTTTTGGGGAGTAGCAAAAAGATCGCAACATGGACGACCCCATTCCAGAAAAATCTCTTCCGCTATAGATTGCTTGAGAGACCACTCGTGAGGCATGAGGATAGCTCTGCTCAATCTGTCCGCTATAATGTTGGTTTTCCCAGGGATATGCGTTGCTACCAGAAACCGATGAGAGGAGATCGCCCATTGCCAAAGTCTGAGCACTTCTCAACACAAGGGGTAGGACTTGGTTCCGCCCTGTTTGTTGATATACCAAACTACAGACATGTTGTCTGTGTGGACTGCAATTGTCCCTACGGGAAGAAAGTCGTTGAGGGCTTGCAACGTTAAAAGCACTGCTCTCATCTCCAGGACATTTATGTGCAGATGGTACTCGAACGGTTGCCACGTCCCATGAACCATCCTGCCCTGATAATGACCCCCCCACCCGATCAGGGAGGCACCCGTGGTGACAGTGGCTATCGGGGACGGAGGTACAAAGCACCTGCCTTGGTGAACCTGAGACGATGTGATCCACCAAGCAAGATGCTCTTTGCATGTCTGTGTCACCAGAATCTGGTGACGCATTGGAAGTTGCTGGTATGACCACTGTGTGAACAGCATCCACTGAAGAAGGCGCATGTAGAATCGAGCCAGGGGAAGAAGAGTAATGGCCGCAGCCATGAGACCTAATACCTTTAGAACCATTCTGGCCTGTATTTTCTTGCTGGCCAGAATGATCCTGACATGAGTCTGAATGTCTGAATCTCTGTGTTCTGTAAGGGTAGCTGACATCCGAACAGTGTTTAAGTTTGCGCCTATGAAGGTAATAGACTGGCAGGGCGATAAGGATGACTTTTCGAAGTTGATTGAGATGCCCAAATGAGAACAAAGGTCTATTGTGTAATCCCTGGCTTGTATAAGCTGATGCCTGGTGGTGGCTGACAGGAGCCAGTCGTCGAGATACGGAAACACCTGGAATCCTTGACGTCTCAGGTGAGCCGTGACCACTGCCATGCATTTGGTGAACACTCTGGGGGCTGTAGTGAGACCAAAGGGCAGGGCTCTGAACTGGAAATGACTGGACCCCAGCCGAAAGCGGAGAAATCTCCTGGAGCGTCTGTGAATTTTGATGTGATAGTACGCATCCTGAAGATCTATTGAGCACATCCAGTTGTCCTTCTGTAAGAAGGGCAGAATTGACTGAAGAGTGACCATTCGAATCTTGTCTTCCTGACAGACTTGTTGAGTCTGCTGAGATCCAATATTGGTCTCCAGTCTCCCGTCTTTTGGGGACCAAAAGAACCTTGAGTAGATTCCGGCTCTGAATGGTCTATTGTAACTGGCTGAATGGCTCTTTTGCAGTAGTTTTGCGATTTCTAACTCTGCAATGTCCCTTAGACCGGGTGGTACATCTGGAAGGGAATTTGAGGGGAAAGGACTTTCCTCGAAAGGAATTATGTAACCCTTGGATATGATCGACTGTACCCATCTGTCTTGAGTGAGGGAATGCCAGGCTTCTGGGTACAGTGATAATCTTCCCCGACTGCCTCCAAGGAGGGACAGCCGGGCAACACCTCAGGGATGCTGAAAGGGCTTGTCAGAGAGAGGCTCCCTGTTTCCCTGGTTCTTGGACCCCTCTGCCTCTAGAGCGGCGTCTGTTATTGTTACCCCTCTGCCTCTAGGGGTAAACTGACCACGTGAATCCGGCGTGACTCCTTGGGATTTACGGAACCACATCTTCCCACCCTTCTGTCCTTTGGGATAAGGCCTAGAAGGGTGGAAAACGGACTCCAACAGCAGAAAGAGTCTTGCCGTCCTGCTCGCACCTGGTCAAGGTTTCCTTCACCTGAGGGCCAAACAAAGCTGACCCATCAAAGGGAGAATTTGTGAAGGACGCCTTAAAGGGATCCGCAAAATCACATAGCCGCATCCAGGCTTGGCGTCTAAGAGCCACACCTGTGCCTGTGGCTCTACTCGCTCCATCCGCAGCATAAGATATTAGCCGCATGGAGGAGTTTGCAATGGAATTGAGGGTTCCTAGCTGAGAAGCAATTTTTTCTTGAGCCCCTGCAGCTGTAGGATCCTGAACTACTTCTCCCAGCTCCTTGAGGATATCCCTTTGGAGTCTGGTGAAGTGACATAGGTAATTCAGCGAACGCATAGCAAAGGTCGCTGAGGAAAACATCCGCCACTGCCTATCCATGGTCCTAGAGTCCTTATTAGGAGGATGGACGGGCACGGAAGGATCTGGAAGTTCCTTTTGGTGGCCGCAGCCAGCACCATGGCATCAGCGGGGACACCCTTAGTAAGGAATTGTGTGGCGCTCGGCGCAGTGATAAATTTTGAAGGCCTCCTAGGGACTGGCTCTACAGAGTCAGGAGCTGTCCACGCCTTCGTGCAATCACCTGCATAAGGGGTCGAAGGCGGAGATACCCAGGAGGTGGAGGGCCGAGATCCAAACGCCTCTAGGTATACTGACTCATCCTCAGAGGGATTGTTGGTGGGCCAGTTTCGCCTCTGTTTCAGAAGTTCTAGGCTGTCTGAGAAAGAGCCATCCGCAGAGGGGATCTAGGGGATCCCTCTGACTCATCAAAGTCAGTATCCAAAGTGACAGACTCGGGAGTCTACATGCTTCCTCTTACAAGTCCTCTTCCTAGGAGGATCTCCCGAAACATCAGGAGAATCCTCGGAAGAGGGGGAAATTCCCAATGGGGAAACCTGAGGCGGAGGATCTCTGGGTCCTGTAGCAAGAGAAGTGGCAGAGATGTCAACAGGTACTATAGAGGGAGGAGCTACAGGAACAGACTGCTTACTGATACTAGTGGCGAGTACACTCTTCAACACCTCGAATGCTCCCTCCCAGGCAGGTCCGAGAGAACCCGCTCAAGAGCTAGGAACTCCAGGGACCACCGAAAGGGAAGCCTCCGAGGCAGATGTCGGAGCCGAGCTCACCAAGGCCGAGGCTCCAAGGGGAAGAGCGGGTTCGGACAAGGGTCCGATGCCACTCAACCCCTCGGAGGAGACCATGGAAGCCCGACCACCGAATCCCTCTAAGGAAGGTCTCAAGAGGAGATAAGAGTAGAGGCTGAAGGAACAGAAGGGGGTATCCGTCCTCCAGCCATAGCAGTAACCATTCCCGAAGACTCCAACTCCAAGCTCTGGGGTAGAGTTGAAGGAGGAACTGTAACGGGGTGTGGACCAACAGTCGGCTGTTGAGACGGACTGTGTAACATTTGGGCCAGTACCTGTGACTTGAGTAATCTGCTGACCACTCTCTCTAGGTCATGATCTGACAACCTGGATGACCTTGAAGATCGGCTCCGATGGCTCCGTCCGATAGAAGAGGTGAAGCCGAGCCGAAAGTATCGGCTCCAAGGAAGGAGACCTCGACCTCTTCCTGGAATGAGCCATCGGAGCCGATACAATAGATCCTGTCGGAGCCGACCTCTCGGAGCCGACAGGAAGCCTCGATGTATCGGCTCCAGCCGGAGCCGATACAGCCACCAAAGTAACGGTGTCAGAGCCGATCGGAGCCGACACCGATGCCTGTGCCACATGGGTGTCGGAGCCGATCGGAGCCGACATCGAAGTGGTCAATACAGATTCGGCACCGATAGCCATCGGTGCCGGCTTTGTCAGCTAGAATCGGCTCCAGCCGAGCCGATCTCGACTCAGTACGAGTCGGAGCCGAGGCCGCAGGCTTAGATACAGAAGCCTGGGCCTTGGAAGGTTTTACTGATTTTGGTGGAGACGACGTAGCCGGAGAGCCCTCCGGCTTAAGAAGGCCCCTAAGAATCAGTTTGTTTCGTCTCTCCTGCAGGACTCTCTGGCTGAAGGAGTGACAAATAGCACAGGAGTCCTGCAGGTGAAGAGGGCCCAGACAATACAGGCAAGAAGTGTGACCGTCTGTCAGAGACATCTTCTGACAGCACGAGTCACACTTCTTAAAACCTGAGACCCTCTCCTTTGACATGGTGCTGAAAAAACACACACACACACACCAGTCAAAATTAAGTTAAATAAAATACCAAAGGGTATTCTATAAACCAACACACACACCCTAACAGGGGGGGGATGGGATAGGGAAAAGATTGCTAACAAAAAATTAAAGGAGACAGGGAATTTCTGTCAGAAAGGGAACAAATTAAACTTAAAAACTATCAATAAAAGGTTTTTGACTAAAAAGGGGCTTAAATATCACAAAAGTGAACAACTTACCAGGAGCTGGTAAAAAGAAGACCTCCTAAGCGAAGCGGCAAACGAGATCTGGGTACTTACCGCCTTGCATCATGGGATATGGGGCTGCCTCGAGCTGGTAAAAGTGACTCTCGAGCTTAGCAAGTGCCGAGTCGGAGCCGAGGGATCGGCTCCGAACCCATCAAGCAAGAATGAAGGCGAGATTGACAACTTAACATAATGTACTTAGCTGCGACAGAGAATCGGCTGATGCTTCTTTTCTACAACAGCGGCAAACGAGATCTGAGGTAATGTAGAGAGAGGCATTATGGGTAGACTACTAGCTCGAGGGTTTTTTGGATAGTGTGAGCTATATAATGGCTAGATTGGTTCTGAGGATCAGAACCGTAACCCATCAGTCAAGAATAGATGAAGACTGGCAACATTAGATGAATCTTTAGGAAAGACATCATAATTTTTACTCTGATAACTACTTTTGTTCATGTTAGTACAGCACCTGACAGACAAAGAAATGTATAGCATAACACAGATAAACCAGTGTGGATGGCCATAAAACTAAATAAATATGGTATGCAGGTGTAAGCACAGTGAATATACCCAGGACCAAGGTGGCCCCCTTACCTGATACAGCATGGAAGGACAAACAATCCATTGCTTCTGTCATTGATCATCACAGGCCACATCATAATGTAAACTGCTCTTATGAAACACTACTGAATCAGCAGGATAATAAGTTTCCCATGCCTTGCAGTTGAACCAAAGTAAAATATGAACATGAACAAGGTTGTCATAGTAGACCAGCTTTGAGTAGAGTATCCCTCAGTGCAAAAAGCAAGAAAGTGGCTGATACTCATGTTTTCATTCCATCTGCAGAATGTGACACTAATCAGTATTTTCCTTGTTTCCAGGGACTATAAACCCCACACTGACATCAGATACTGGTAAGTAATACATAGATGACAACTGATATTCTGCTAAGCATTTATATGTCAGCTCATCCATGGTTAAAACCAAAAGAGAGATTCCCAGTCTGCCTATCTTCACTGTCTAGCCGTAAACCAAGAAACAGATTTGAAGACAGTCAAGAAGGTATTCTCCTGACCTTGTGCAATGAGGTGTATACAAGCAGAACGACATTACCAATGCATATAATACAAAGTGTACCTCTGTGTGGAATGTTTTACTGAGTACCATGGCAACATTACCCCAAGTTTAAAGTAGATGTCGCATCTTTTAGACCCAAGTCAACAGACATCCAAAGTACTGCTGTCTCTCAGTGAAAATGGAAAATGTATCACATGTCCTGCACCGATCACAAATCATTGATTGTGTTTCTGTGCAGAACGCATCACAAAAATGGCTTAGTCATGTCTTCACCACTGGCAACAAAAAAATCCTTTAGTGACTCAATGCAGCAGTCATTGCAAACATAGTAAGTACAGTCAAGTCTCTTGCACCATTAACAGAAAAATCACTGAGCGACTCAATGCAGCATTCATTGCAAACATAGCTGCCTGAGTTACATCTCCTACACTAGCAAATGGAAAATTGAATAACGTTCGATTAAGTGCTCATCACAAACACAGCTGGTTGACTTGGTCTATCCTACATCAGTCAACAGAAAATTCATGAATAATGTTTGATGTAGCACTCACCACGTCTCCTGCACTAGGCAAAAGAAACTTCTTGAGTGACTTTCAGTGTAGTGATTGCCAGAAATACGTTGATTCAGTCACATATGCTTCACCGGTCAACATAAAATCTCTCACTGATTTTTGGGTAGTTCTCATCACAAGCACAGCTGACTATTTTGCATCTACTGTACCTGATTACACAAACATCTTGCTGTATTTCTGGTATTCTGCATACCATAAACACAGTACTCCAAACGTCAATAAATGTACTAGCTAACCTGATGAAACAGATTTTCACATCAAAAGCAGACAGACACAGCTGCACAACATTTTTCTTACTTTTTGGAGAATGTGTTGTTGTTACATTATCTCTTTAACATAAGCTTGTTTTCTTTGCTAAACCTATGTGAAGGAATACTGCATAATCAAATGGTCCATACAGAATGCATCACTCCAAGTATACATAAATTGCATTACACATGCTCATGCTTCCACATTGTGATGCTGGTACAGGCACATTTAAAGATGTCAGAAAAACTAAGCTGCCCTTTGCTGCATGCAGGATTCGCATTAGAAACCAAGAAGAAACTTTGCAGTGTGGAGGATGTGATGTTCACTTCCTGAATTATGTTAAGAACCTAGTTCATTAATAAAAATTGAACTGTAAAATACGTGCTACAAAATAATAAAAGAGAAAATAGTAGGTAGTCCACAGTTGAATGAAAAATGGAATATCCTTTATTGAAACACACAAACAAGTGAGCATAGTCGAGTATAATGAAAAGCAACAAAAACACTCCTTATATGGTTTAAATCCATACCCTCATCATCTCCATGCAAATATGTTAGGAATGCCTCATTATCTTTGAGGCTTGCACTGGTGGTGACCCCCCCCCCCCAAGTTGCCAACCTGTTTACTGAAATGCTAAGTGCTTTTTTCAATGTTTACCTTAACATGACTGATATGCTTCCATACCATCTTCCCACTAACTGCACTGATGTCACTGATCACTTTGTCCTCATGCTGTCTTGGAGACTCTGGTGAACACTTGTTCTCCACAACAGGTACCATCCATGGGTCCTGGCTGACTGTACCAGGGCATTCTTTTTGCCTTGGCTGAAGTTTGCTAAACTCTGCCTTTCACCCTTATGGACTGTATTGCCTAATGAGCATGATTTGAAATAAAACACTACACACCAAAAGCTAACTTATACAAACTTTTATTTTTACTGACACACAGAAAATTAACAAGCTAATAAACTTTACTTGTCTATTTAAAACAGAAAAGCAAGTTTACTTTATTCTACTAAAACAGAGAATTCAATAGTAAATGGAATTACACAATACATTTAAAGAAGATTATACATCACCGATAAAGAAAAAGCTTCATCCTGTCTTCGGTCTCTACTGGGAAGCCCCGCTGCAGTCAGGCAGGAGTCTTCATTGGGAAACAGTCCTAGGCAGTGCGTCCACTCCACAGGTGAGGCTTCTGCCTGACTGTGGAGAATCCCATCTATATATAGCAAAGCTGTTTGCCATAAGTCATAAGAATCAGTACTTTTCCAGTGTAGGCCAGATCTTGCTAGAGCATTCTGTGGTGTTGGCCACCCACCCTAGAAGGAGCAGCAAATCCTGCAGAGTACAATGATTCTGCAAATTTCAAATACTATACTGGAATATTCCAATAACCTTGCGAGTTTTAGTACATTACTAGAAAACTCCAAACAAGTCATGTTTCATAACCAAAAGTAGTAAACAAGGTATGTTTCGTAATCAACTGTAACTTGCTGAAATCATCAGAATGTTCCGGAACAGAGCATCATCTCTTATGCCTACTGACACTTCCAGAATATAGCATTACTTCATATGTCAAGGAAGAATTAAAGAAAATAAAGAGAATGTTGCGATATAGTGAGGCAACAGTCAAATAATCACACTCACTCAATGTACCCTTCTTTCGTATCGCATTTGTATCACATGGACACCATGACTATGCCTATGATAAGATGAAACAGTTGAAGACCACGTCTGGAAACAGTAGGCTGCAAATGAGAAAAATTAGGCTATTCTGAGTATGTAGCTCAGGGCATGCCTTCATATGGATAAGAATTCAGCAGATATCAGTTATGGCATGAATATTGTGATACAGTAGTGGTAACCTGGGAGAGTGGTATAGGCACATATGTGGTAGCTAACATATAAAGGTCCATATGACTACAGAGGTGAAAACTGGACCAGATGCCTGCTGAAGGGCCACAGCAGACAGTGGGTGTGAAAAAATGTTGAATGGAGCTGTCTGTGTGGAGCTCCACCAGGTGCCCCCTTAGTATACACCCATAGCATGTATATGTAGATCAGACAGCATAGTAGAGGATAAGGAGTTTTTGTTGTCATGGACTGGCTTTCAACAGACACAGCTGCGTGACATACATAAAGTAGCTGATGTGGGTAGCTGGGGGCATGACCCTTTATTTTATTTTGATGGCTTGGATTAGTGTCAGTATTTCTGGTTACTTTATTTTTGGTGTTTTTAACTTTTTCATATCTAGCATGAGTGGCATTTTACAGCTTCTTACAATCACAGATTTCCTTGAAAACCCAACGTTAGTGCTGTGTGGTTCCGCAGTTCTCCATTACAGGTCAAATCATACACATACCCACAAAGTGTACCAGAGAAGGGTGGAGCAAGGCTCACCTCTGTGCAGCAGTGGCAACTGGGACTGAGTTACAGCAACACATGCCATGGTAGACACACTCATCACACCAAGACTGGGAATTCCAGGGAAAATCTGGTGTTGGTGCTGTGTTGCTCCCTCAGTTCTCTGCTGCAGGTCACACCACATTCACAGACATCCTGTGTAAGGCCCACTTCTCCACTCATGCTGCCATGGCATGTGAGACCTAGTGAAAGCCCCACATGCCATGGTAGACACTCCCACCCTACTAAGACTGGTTTTCCCAGGGAAGACTTGGTGTCAATGCTGTATGTCTATGCAGTTCTCCATTAAAGGTCACACTAAATGCGCAGACACATACACACAGACACACACAGACACACACACAGAGACACACAGACACACACACAGACACACACACACACACACACACACACACACACACACACACACACACACACACACACACACAGACACACACACACACACACACACACACACACACACACACACACACACACACACACACACACACACACACACACACACACACACAGTGTACCAGAGAAGGACAGAGCAAGGTCTTCCTTTCTGCTTGTGCTGCAATGGCACATGGAACTGAGCAAAAGCCTCAAGTGACACAGCAGATATACCCTCTGCACCAAGACTGGGTTTTCTTGGGAAGACCCATTGTAAATGTTTTGTGCCTCCACGATTTTGACTTACAGGTCACATCACACACTGAAAGAGACAAACGCAAAAGGAAAGCTTGATGACAGAGCCATGTGGATAGCCTAAGATGGAAACATGGCTAGTAAAGACAGCAATGAGATATAGGCCTGAATGTAAGGACACAGCTGTTCAGCTTTGGTCATTGTGTGTGTACTGCAATCACATGTGATGTACACACCTTTTGTAGTGCCCTTTGCCATTGTGTAGAACTTCTCCAAAGACAGTCGCTGTGATGCTTCTCTGCTTTGCTCCAAGTTGTCATCTAATGTATCTGTAGTAGCAGTGTAAGGCTATTGTTACTTGTTTGCAGTTTATTAGAAATAAATGAATGTCTATCTATGTAGTACTGACTAGCCATATGAAGTGGTCTTAGCTTCCTAAATGCTCTGACTTGTGCCATACATTCATGTAGTGAAAATAAACTTGGTATCTGAACAGATATGTTCATTTTACTGTGCAATCATTATTACGTGCACCATGACAGGATGCAGATATCTCAGTGACACCTGCCTTGACATTAACTGTGGCAGGCTGCAAAACAGTAATTAAACAAGTTGATATCATATATCCTTCATCCTTGAGATGACTCTGCAAGTGTCTTTTTTAACAGATAGCCATGGCATTTGTATTTCTGCTTTTTTTTATAACAATGTGGTCTCAATTGCAGTGGAATGTTAATTTTCTTAGTGCAGGACTCCTTCTCCTGAGCAAAAGAGAAATGAAAAAATGCCAAGCTAGCAAAAGTGAAAACAGTTGTTCACAAAAATCTATTTGTGTTTACTGGTAAACATTTCCATGTGCAAAGAGAATCTGGTGGTTCCTACTCTCGAAAAAGAAAGAATGCATTGGCAACAGCCACATCCCGCAGTAACCAGAAGAGATATATTCACTACTTCACTTCTCTTCTTCCAGTTATGTACTGGGCACACAGCTAATCTGACAGAGATGGACAAGGTATCTGAATATGGGTGCCATCACTCTGCCTTCTCTGCACAGTGGAGTTAAGTTCTACTGGATCTGTGTTAGTTGACTGCAAAAAGATATGCAATTGTCTTTCCATGCTGTAGCAAGTAAGGGTCCACTCTGCCACTGAATAATATCTGAAGCTTTCTTGTGGCCACAATGTTGAGATCACATGGCTATCTTGCACAACTGATGCACAGAGTCCTACAGAAGTATGGTTCATGATGTAATAAAGTATTAAATTAACCAGGCCTACTGATGTGAAGACATTATTTTTTTTCCAATTAAACACCTTTATTAAATTATCACTAAAATTTAAATGCCGCAGTGGTGGCACGGTAGTGTTGTCGCCTCACAGCAAGAGGTTCTCCCGTTCAATTCTCGGCTGTAGCACCTTCTGTGTGGAGTCTGCATGTCCTCCCCACGGTCAAGTGGCGTTCGAAAGACATGCGTAGAATGGGCATGCCTTCGTTGAAGGTTGGGCGTTGAGCTGGCACCTCGGCACCGTAAAAATCTACTGCCAATCATTAGCGGACCGGAGTTCCACTGTGGCTACCCCTAACTGGGAAAAGCTGAAAGAAGAACATTAAATTATCACTAAAAAAGACACACATGTAAATAGAAAACAAACCATAATAACATTTTCATATGCATCATTTTCATTTGCATGCATTATATATTACACATATATGATTTCTTTCTTTATAACAACTGTCATTTAGTCCAGCATTATATAAATTGCACAATTCCTGCCTTCCCCTAGGACTCGCTCCTCTTTCTGAACATTATTCTGAATGTACTGTTCCCAACAATTCCATTTATGTCTATGTAATTTGCTCTTTCCTTTTTTCTAAAGATCCCACTTCCAGTTCTTTTATCTCTTTTACAATATTCAATACTTAAAATACAATTTGTTTCAGTTTTGATTTTCATTTTCTAGTAATAGCTTTTTTAAGCAGCCAAAAGAATTAAACTTAATACAGTCTTATCATGTCTAACCAATTTAAATCCTGCTCCCATTTCAAAACAATCAGTTTCTTAATTACAGTCATTGCTCTATTTTTGACAAAAGTATTCTGTAGTGAAATTTTCAACTCATTATATTCCCCAAAAAACATGCTCACAGTTACCTCTTTCTTCTCTATCACACCTCCAATATTTGTTATTGGATGGGAGGTTGGCATAATGGTTAAGATGTACACCTTACATACACAAGGTACAGGGTTTGATTCTCACATGGGGTAATTGGCTAGGCTTAAAATAGCCCACAAGGGCAGTTAGCCTAGTGTGAACCTATGAACTTATCCACCTGAGAAAAAAATTATTTGAGACCTGTTTGGGGTATAAAAACAAGTATGCAAAAAACCTAAACCTTCTGGACTTGTTGCATACCTGAGAGGCATACATATGTTCTCCCATTGTTTCCTTGTAAAGGGAATATTTTCTAAACACCTCTGACCGATTCTCATAATTATCACGCATGATTTTATATGTCCTACTAATGAACCCCTTTTTAACACCAGCTTCTGTTCTAGATTCAATTAAAAACTCTACCAAAGCAGGTCTTTCACTTAGGACTGTGATTCTGGATGCAAATCTTTAAGGAGAATAACAACCGCACATATATTACATTCATAAGATTGCAGAAAGTATTCTAAGAACTAAGCCAACAGAGGAATGGAGAAAGGAGATTTTGCCTACAGGGATGACTGAAAGTATGGGTACATAAAAATAGGCATGAGGGGGCTGGAATTTACTGTAGAAAACTGGTAAAGAAACCAAGGTAGTGGGAGCATTAACTAGAGAGGGAAAGGCAATACAGTGGAATGAGGCCAAGAAAAATAAGTCTGGACAGTCCATTAGAGACTGCCTTCCCTACCAGGAATTGATAGTGTACAGGCAAAGAGAAAAGGATAGGAAAGTCCTAAGTGAAAGACCTGCATTGATAAGAGTTTTTAAATATTCGTAAATCCAGGTCACTCCTTCTCCCTTCCTGCTCCAAAACAGTCACTACAGCTGTCTTGGACTTTGCTTGGGAAACAGTTTCAGGAGGGATAAACATGCATGTTGTGTGGGAAACCAAGAACATACACAAACACCAAAGTATAAAAGAGTTGCTTACCCTTATCAAGATATACAACTCTGAATCAACTCTGGTCCCCCAGGATCTCTTCAAGTTGTTACAAACAATACAACAGTCATGTGGTACATCAGCAAACTCCCTCTCTTTCTCTGAAGCCATGAAAGCTCTAAAGAACTTGGCACCCAAACCTGTCTTTTTAGTCAGCTCAAGTTGACTTAAGGTTTGGGGCTGTGAAGGTGCTCTGAAGTGCTGGAAGCTAGCCAGCTGTTATATCTTTGGCAGGATATAACCCATATAGCTAAGGCTACTGCATAAGTGATCAATATGATGAACATCTAAAGAGGCTAAAATATTTTCATTGCTTGCATCTCATCTATATCCATAAACCTGACCTCCCAGTTTCACAATGGGAAGATAGTGAAGTAGACATGGTGATATTTATCATGTAAATCCTTTGTGAGATCCAAGACTACACAATGTGCTAGTCCAAACTCAGGGATCCCTTCTTCCTTTCCTGTGCAACCCACAAGTTACTGACATACCCACGGTAGCTAACAGCCAGTACCCCCATCTTTACACCATACTTATGTAGCTTGGCTAGCATGTACTTGTGAAACAGCAAATGACCTTCAAAAAATCACCATAGCCTCATCAACAGAAGCCTTTCTATGGAAGTTATATTTGCCATTTGACATCCTCAAAAAGCAGTTGAAGTACTATTTTACAAGGGAATAGCAAAGCCAGGCACACTGTGCTCTTCCATAGAACGCACTACACTCTCATCCACAATGTCATCCTCAATGTCCTTAAAGAAATCATCTCCTCATAGTAATGAACATTAGTCCCCATCTTGGGAATGAAGCTTTCCACTGCTTGCAAATAAAGAGTCATGTACTTACCATAACTTTGCATCTGTGTTACCCCTATGTCATTATTCCTCACAGAATGGTTTTGGATCCGACATTCGATCTGAGCCGGCAACTTAACACAGACAGATCCAAGACTCAAGCTCCTCCCTCTCTCATAATCCTCTGCTGCTCTCTAATTTTCAGATTGAGTTTGCTAACAAAGCTAGAAAAGCTAATCACCAAATATAGAAAGGAGAAATAAGTCCTAACCAAATTGCTCCAACTTCCTCAGAAAATCCAACAAGGAAGGGGGATGGCGGGAGGGAATTGTGAGGAATAATGACATAGGATAACACAGATGCCAAGTCATGGTAAGTACATAACTCTTTTATCTGATGTCATCCATGTCATTATTCCTCACAGAAGGGTCAGAGTCCCCAGCTACCAAACATCCTGGGAGGCCTCAAGAAAGGACATGCACTGTGGAACCAAAGGAAGTCCTGTTCCTAGAAACCAAATCCAGCTTGTAATGAGATATAAAGGTGTGAGGATTAGACCAAGTAGCAGCAGCACAAATGTCATCAATAGAGAGTTTGGCCAAGAATGCTGAGGAATTAGCCATGGACCTAGTAGACTGAGCCCTAATTCTTCCAGAAACCTCAAGATGCCTGTTGTCATAGACTGTAGAAAAGCAGCTAGAGATCCACTTAGAAATGGTCACCTTAGAAACCAGGAGGCCACGTCTATTTGAGAAAAAAGCCACAAAGAGCTGATCTGATTTGCCAAACTCTTTGGTCCTATGTAGATAAAATCATAATTGCCTGTGTACGTCCAGGGTATGTAGAATGTACTCTCCCTTGTTGGAATAGTTAGGAAAGAACACTGGCGGATAAATATACTGGTTAAGATTGGATTCAGAGGCAACCTTGGGCAAAAAAAGAGGGATTCATCCTAAGAGATACTCTGTCCTTGTGAAAGATCATATATTGAGGAGCAATGGAAAGAGCTTGCAATTCAGAACCCCTCCTAGCCGAAGTTATGGCAACCAGAATAACCATTTTCCATGATAAGAATTTGAAATTGTACGAACTAGCATGCTCAAATGGACTCTAAGTCACAGACTGCAGCACTAAGGTTAATTCCCAAGGAGACGAGGGATCCTTAACGGGCAGTCTTAGAAGGAAAACACCTTTCACGAATGCTTTGCAAAGTCTGGAAGAGAACGTAGGCTCACTGTTTTCATGGAAATTAGAAACCACTGCCAACTGGAGCTTAATAGTAGAGAAACTTGTCTCTGTCTGGAAAAGTGAGGACAAGAACAAAAGGCTATCTGAAACAGAGGCAGAAAAAGGATCCAGATTCCTGCTCTTAGCCCAGATAGAAAACCTTTTCCATTTACTACTATACACCTTTATGGTGGAGGGTTTCTGGGAGGCTAGGATACTGTGCCTGATGGGGGACACCAGCCTGGACAGTTTCAAAATCACAAGAATTGGGGAAACCATGCGGTTAGACAAAGGGTCCACATATTTGGAAGAGGAAGCCCCAAAGGATGGAATATCAGATCCTGAAGAGGATCCAGTACCCAGGGAGGATACTTCAGATAAGACCTGATGAAGGGGAACCACGGTTGATGAGGCCAGAAAGGGGCAATGAGGATCAGGGATGTCCCAGGTGTTGTGCTTTCTGCAAAACCTTGGGAATTAGAGGGACAGGAGGATAAGCATAAAGGAGATCCGGAGGCCAATCATGGACTAAAGCATCCGTCAATGCCTCCTCACATGGGGGAATAAGGGCAAAACACATGCTGCATTTGTGGTAGTTGGGCAGGCTGACCCCAGCACTGAAAATCTGCTTCGCCACATTGGGATTGAGGGACCACTCATGAGGACTCAAGATGGATCTGCTGAGTTTGACGGCTAACAAGTTGAAGTCCCCAGGTATATGCGTTGCAAGAAAAAAGCGTCTGGAGGATACTGCCCATTCCTACACTCTCATGGCCTCTCTGCACAATGGGTAAGATCATGTCCCCCCCCCCATTTGTTCATATACCAGACCATTGCCACATTGTCCGTCTGAACTGCAATCGTCCCCAGGGGGAGGCAGTACTGAAAGGCTTGCAATGTTAGTAGGACTGCTCTCATCTGTAGGACATTTTTGTGCAACTTAGCCTCTACAGGGGACCATGTGCCTTGGACCGTTCTCCCCTGGAAATGCCCCCCATACCCCAACAGGTACACGTCTGTTGTCACCGTGGCCTTGGGCAGAGGGAGAGAAAAGGGCCTGCCTATGATGAGATTCTGAGAGTGAAGCTACCAAAGGAGGTGCCATCTGCACACAGGCATCAGATTTATGGACATGGACATGGGTTGAGACAGAATGGACCATTGGACCGCCAGGGTCCACTGTAAAACCTGCATGTGATACCTTGCTAGAGGAACAAGCTGAATGGCTGTGGCCATGGATCCTTGGATCCGAAGAATCAAGTGAACCAGAGGATGCAAAAGATCTAAGGGCACCAAAAAACAGACTAATGGGGGGAACTACATAACACACAACACTAGCAAATCCAAGGGAGGGGAGGTAAACTATTAATGGTAACTACACTAAGACTAAAGGCACTAAAACTACCAAGAAAAACTAAGTTAAGTTAACCAATACAAGTTAAAGTACTTAACTGAAGCAAGAGCCAGATGGATCACATCCTTAGCAAATGTGCAGCAAACAAGATCTGAGAGTTGGAAAGCAGCAGGGAATTATAGGAGAGTGCTAAGTTGCCGGCTTGGATCTGATGTCGGATCCAAGACCCTCCTGTGAGGAATAATGACATGGATAACATCAGAGCAACGCTATGTACCCATAACAGTAGATGTTCAAATTCCTCACTACTGCAATAGCCCTTAGGCTATATGGGCTGTTTCCTACCCAAGAAATTACAATCAGCCAGCTTCAAAAAGTCCTGGCTCCCCTCCACTCCTTCACTCTGACTGCTGATTAGCTAATCCTGTGGAGGGAAATCATCAGTCAGACTGAATCTTTCTTTCAGAATTTATTGCCCATACAATGAGAGAAGAGCCTAACATCCTGAAATAACTAATCAATATTAAAACAGAATATATAAAGTAGAAATCAAACACAATCCTACTTTATATCCCAACTTCACAAGATACAAGAGTAAGGGGGTGGAGGGTGGGTGTGGCTACTTCAGCAGTGAGGAATCTAAACTATGTTCACCATTCCCACTGCTACAGTAGCCTTTAGCCTATGAGGGTTGAATACCAAAACCTATCCATCCTGGGAGGAAGATGGATATGGATCCAAGAACCCCTGGAGAATGGTCCTAGCAAAGTTTGACTTGGGTGTAGACAAATAATCCAATTTGTAATGCTTTGGACCATACATTTGCCTCTAAAATACTTCAGTATGTCATTGAAGAAGACATGGCTATAGTGGAATGCGTTACTGAAAAAGACAAGGCTCTAGTGGGAATGTGCCTTGATACTGCCTGGAATGTATTTGCCACAATGAGGATAACAAAAAACAGCAGCTGAGGACAAGCTTCAAGAAATTGTCTGTTTAGACCAAGGGTGTACTTTTTTGCCCCTTGATACGAAATAAATAGATGATCAGCTTTTCAAAAGGGCTTAGCTCTGTCAAGAGAGCACCTCAGCTGCCTATACATATCCAGATTGTGTAGAAACCGTTCTCACTGGGTTTAAAGTTCCTGGTAGAAAACTGGGAGACTGACAGCATGATTCGAAGTAAACTCTAAAACCATTCTGGGCATGAATGAGGGGTTTGTTAAGATATCTTATCCCTATGGAAATCTGACAAGCTTCATCCACCATGGGAACTTGCAATTCAGATACTCCTCTTGTAGAGATCAGTGCGATGATGAATACAGTTTTTCATGTCAAGAACCTAAAATCAGCTTGCTGGGCAGGTTAAAAAGATGATGCAGTCAATTTTTCTAGCACACAGTTGGGATCCCAGAGAGGAGCAACCTGTTTATGAGGATGTTTCATCCGTAACACTCCTTTCAGAAACTGTTTTACCAAAGACATTGAAGAACGTGATAGATCCATGGGCAAACATGCTGAAATGGATGCAAGATGAATCCTGACAGAGGAGTATGAAAGGTAAAAAGCTAGTAACCCACACAAATATTTCAGTATTAGTGGTACATAATCCCTTTATGGTGAAGTTTGTTGGCTAGGCACCAACTAGAAAATCTCTTTCATTTGCCAATATAAGATTTTGAAGAAGCAGGTGTCCTTGTCTCCTTTAGTACCTGCTGTACCTCCACTGAACAGAGATGACTAAAAGGAACTAGAGTTGACTCGTCCAGGCAGTTAGTTCAAGATGTTTGAGACTGGAGTGTATCAAAGTCCTCCTGCCTTGTGCACGTAGGTCCAGTTTCTGAGGAAGTTTGTAGTAATTTTCCTTGGTCAGTTCCATAAGAAAGGAGAACCAATGTTGTCTGTGCCAAAAGGGGGTCACCACAATTATTTTTTGGAGAGTCATTCAGAATTACCCGGCCCACCAGTGGAAAAAATAGAACTGCATAAAAAAATGCGCGCCCATGGGAATAAGAAAACATCTGTTTTACAGGTGTATTTGCAAGGAGTCCTGGAGAAATATTTGTTGAGTTTTTTTTTTTTTGAAAGGAGGCAGACAGATCTACTTGAGGTGTTCTTGACAACGGGATCAATTTCTGGAAGATCCCCTTATTCAATTTCCACTCATAAGGATATGCTGTGGTTCTGATCAACTTGTGTGCCATTATGTTTTGCTCTGATGAAATGTAGGATGCTGGGAGTGCTGAAGAGCTACCTCCAAAGCTATCCCTGTCAGCCTGCATTGAGGGTACAACCTTGTACGC
The DNA here is from genome assembly GCF_019279795.1 of Protopterus annectens. Taxonomy (NCBI): domain Eukaryota; kingdom Metazoa; phylum Chordata; order Ceratodontiformes; family Protopteridae; genus Protopterus; species Protopterus annectens. The sequence continues at coordinate 1,844,961,465 of NC_056737.1, forward strand.
CCTTGCTTGTTGATGTACCACATCACTGTGGTGCTGTCTGTAATCACCAGGAGAGGTATTTGGGACCACAGATGATGAAACGAATTTAAGACATGGATCACAACAAACACCTCTTTAATATTTATGTGCTTTTGGTCTGTATGAGGAATCTCACAGACCTTGCACCTTTATCTACACTTTAACTGTCCCCAAGCAAAATCTGAGAAGTCCATAGTTATAGACTGACTTTGAGATAGAGAAGAAAAAGGAAGACCTGCATTTGCTTGTATATGTAGTCTCTACCAATGCAGTTCCTTTTTTACAAAGCCCAAGATTGGAATTTGAAATTCCAGAGGCTCCAGTGAATCTTCCTCATGTGTAATATGGCAACTGACATAATGAGAACCATAGATATTACAAACCCCAAGCTTCTGATATGCTCTCTGGTTGAAGTTTGAGACTGAGGTGAGAAGCTCAAGAAAGTTTACAAATAAAATTTCACCTTCTCCTGAATAAAAAGGCCTTATGCTGCAGGGTGTCTATCAGACATCCTAGAAAGGCAATCCTTTGAGATTGAGTTATGGCAGATTTATAAATGTTTATCTGGAATCTCAGATTGGTCAGAATACATAAATCCCATATTAATCACTCAACATCTGGGAAAGATAAGTCATCTAAATGAGGAAAAATGTGAACCATTCAGTTTGCAATGATCTATGGCTGGAGACAGACACTTTGTAAAGACCCTTCAGCTTAGTATATAACCCAAAGTGTTTTGCAGAGAACTGATAATGTGACCCAGACTCAGAAAACCAGAGAAATTTCCTACAGCCTTTGGCTATGGAAAAGTGATGGGAAAGAGATATGTTTTTATGAAAAATTATTCATATTTGATTAATGTATGTTTGTTTGGACGATATGTATATGCCTTTTAGGGGGGGTTATCTAATTGGTTTTCAATTAAGGAGTTTTATTTAAACTGAAGCTGCTGCAGTGTCAGTTAAATGTCTGAGGAAGCAGTGGGATTCACTGTGAAAGCGCTTACATACTTGTTTTTATTAAACCTTTTTGAATTGCAATGCTGCCATTTGTTTTGCCTGGGTTCATTTATATACTTTTTTTTTATATGCTTTGTATGGACTGTTTACTATAGTGAACCAGGTATTTAACTGGAAGATTTTGGTCCTGCTGGTTTGTTTAATACTTAATTTTTGCTACCGGAATCACCAGAGCTATGGCAGAAGGAAGTATGCCTGAGGTGGAATTGGACTATGTACCTGGGAGCCATTCTACGGTTAATGATGTTCCTACCAGAGATAGACTGCGGGACAGTTTGCACAGGGCTTGTAATCCTTTACTACAGGATGAACATACAGTAAGTAGTAAGGATACAAGCTCACAGGATGTTAACTTGCACTCATGTGGGAGAAAGTACATTATTTTGAAGACTGTTTGTTTAAGCTCAAAAGGCTGCCAATGCAATGTTTTTATTTTGAAGCTTGCCTGGCCTTGAATATCATTCTGAGGGGTCTTCGCATCCTGAGGATGCCTACATATGGAAATACCTACCCCTCCTTGTTAGCAGAATGGCAAAAAATGAATAATTAACTCAGTTTTAATTATATGAAACTGCTTATAGACTTTTTCAATCCGGAAGAGCAGGCTTTGTCTGAAAAAGTGTTAACAGTACAAAATGAATTGTATGCAGCGTTTCCAGAAATTTTGATAGACATTAAAATCAATAATATTATGGACTCTCTTGCTCTACAAGAAAAGAAATCTTTACAGGGTAAAATTAGGAAGCTATAGAGAGAGAAAAAAGATTTTTCAAACGGCCATGTGTTTGCATGGCTGAATGATAATAGTAGAACCTATCAGCAGTCTGCAACTGTGACAACACCCAGTATGGGAGTAACTAACTGACGGCGGACAGAGCTTAGCAGTACTCACAATGAACTTAACGTTTTGCTAATAGCGTCAACACAAGTAAGTAGTGTTCAAGATTTACAAGTGTTAGAAAAGCAGGGTTCATCTGTGCAATTACCCAGTACAAGTGAAGAAGACCCGGGAGCAAGGAGAAAGACTGTGTCTATTCCTCTAGTTCAGCCATCAGTAGAGGTTGTTACCTCCCTTGTTCAGAATGAAGGAAAAAAAGTTCCTGCTACAGGCATACCCTTTACCCATTGTGGTGAATGGAACAGGCAACAGGCAGAGGTCGAGGAGCCGACTGAAGAGGAAATCTGATCAGGAAATGAACAGCTCCAACCAGACCTTGAAGAAGATGTGGTTGGACATCAGCAATCCATAGTATGGAATATCTCCAGAAGGATACTTAGCCTGGATGAGCAGAGGGTACTTGAAAAAGGTCTCTCATTTATACCCACTCGCTCTGCTGAGGTAACGGACTATATATTAAATCTGAAATGTTTTATGAGAACTTTTATGTTAAAGGTGATATGTGGTAATAATGACTCTAGTAGCAGTTTGCGTAAACCTAGTGTGTTCACTCTATTAAATCACTCAGTGCTTAATGTATATGAAAAACTGTGTTGTGAAGTGCTGTATAATAGCTTCTATAATGTGCAGCGACCTTATGATAGAAGGTTTTTTAATTTGAATCAGAGTGAAAGAAGGGCATTAAATAATTTACAGGAAAATGATACAATCTGTACATGTCCTGCCGATAAGGGAGGACCCACTGTAATAATGGACAAAGATTTTTATTTTGTTAAAATGAAGCATATGTTGGATGATGAATGTTTTTATAAGAAGATTGTTTATAATGACATACATAAAATGGTAGAAAGAATACAAAGAACCTTAAAAGAGAGTCTAGCAGTTAGAGCTCTTGACTATGACTTATACCAGTATTTTATAGTGGATGAGCCCCTTATACCCATGATACAAGGGATCCTGAAGGTGCATAAAGACACTTTAACCCCCCCCCCCATGAGACCTATAGTCTCGGGGAAGGGGTGGTGCACCAACCCCCTGTCGATACAGCTTGAGAAGAAGCTGACACCATTAGTTGATCAGAATCCTATTATATTGAAAGATTCTAAACAGTTTATAACTAATTTATATGATTTTTATAAAACTGATTCTAGGGTTAAGGGTATGTTTGTTGTTACACTGGATGTGCAATCCTTATTTACAGTCATTCCGAACCAGACTGGTATAGTGATGTTGCAGAAGTACTTGGATAAGCACACAAATCTTGACAGTAAAAATGTGGAAATGCTAGCCTTATTAATGGAATTGGTATTAGAAAATAATGTTTTCATGTTTGACAGTCAGTTATATTTATAAAAGGATGGCACAGCTATGGACACCTCATGTGACAATAGCTACACCAACATTATAATGGCTCTTTGGGAACAGGAGCATATTATAGATAGACCCTATAGACATTATATAGGATTCTATTGGTGTTTTGTAGACAACCTTTTCTTAACTTGGACTGGTCCTCCGGAAGCTTTGGAGCAATGCTATAATTATTTTAATCAGACCTCTACTTTTCTAAAATTTACTATGAAATATTCCCAGACCTCCATAGACTTCTTGGGTGTTAAAATAAATCTGACTAATGAAGGTAAAATTAGCACAGGAGTATTTAGGAAAGATTGTTACAGAAATACATTTTTGCATAGAACTTGTATGCAACCACAGCACATTTGTAACAATATAGTCAGAAGTCAAGGTATGAGAGTATCTAGGATATGTGCTGAGCAAGAAGGGTTGGACAGAGAAATTTCACAATTGGAAAATAGGTCTGCTCAGAGGGGTTATAAGCAAAACAATGTGTGCTTGACTTTAAATCAAGTTAGAAACTGTAGGACAACAACAGGTAGACCCTATTTTTCGGATAATGTGGAACGTGGTAGGAATGCTAAAGACAGGTGTGGTAGTTTAGTTAGGATGCCAGTTCTTTATGCCAATAATGTCAAACCTGTACTGGAGATTTATAGAAAATATTGGCCGATATTAGGAGCAGACCCTGATATTAAAAAAGTAGTAGGGACACAGCCATCTTTCCTTTATAAGAATATGATTAATATGAAAAGAATGTTATGCTACTCGAAGCAAGAAGGCATAAAATAAAACTAATAAAATTACGAGGCCATGTAATAAATGTAATTATTGTCAATATGTAGATAGCTCGGGTAAGTTTATTCGTCCAGATTTTGGCAAAACTTTTTGGTTTCATATTGAAGGCACCTGTAACACAGAACATATAGTTTATCTAGCTTACTGTGAAACGTGTTTTGCGTTTTACATAGGCAAGACAGACAGGAAGTTCAAGTTTATGATTATGGAGCATTTACATGATATTCAAAGACAAGTTACAATGAATGCTCTTGCCAAACATATTATGAATAATGGAGGCACACAACTTTAAATTCATGATAGTAGAAAATACTCAAATCAGTAGCAGAATGGGGGACATCAGGAATCAGACAGAAGTCAATGAAACAAAGTGGATAGTTAAGAGCTGATATAGGCAAGGGACTTAATGACAAAGTTCCTATTAAGCCTATACTTAAAGCAAGGCCTCTTAGAAAATAAATGAATAAATAACATTTTTCTGTTCATTACTATTTTTTATATGTGTTTTTATGAAAAATTATTCATATTCAATTAATGCATGTTATTTTGGAAGATATGTATATGCCTTTAAGGGGGGTGTTATCTAACTGTTTTTCAATTAAGGAGTATTCTCCAATTCCCTCAAACTGATAAATTGGAATAAATTAAAAACTCTTCCTCTAGACGATGCCGTTGAATTCTTCAACTCAACCTTCTTGGATACCCTTAACTCCCAAGCTCCTCCAAGAATAAAACGTATAAAAACCAATTCTGCCCCCTGGCTTACTAAAGATACCAAAACACTCATGCAACAAAGGGATAAGACCTGGAAACTCTACCATCGTAATAAGCACCCTGACACCCTTCTTAAATATAAACAACTCAGCAACCTAGCTGAAAAATGTATTACACAGGATAAACAATTATACTGCATCAAACTCCAGACTATTCATTCCACAAACCCCACACAATTCTGGAAATCCATCAACTCCCTTCTTAATCCAGGCACCAAAAACAACCCTTGCCCCAACACTAGCAAACATGACACAGAAATAGCTACACTGTTCAATTCATTCTTTACTAACTCGATAGCAGAACTCACCAAAACCTTCCCTAACAACAACTCCTCCCATCTCAAATCCTCTCCCCAATCTACCACCCTAAACATTCCTCCTACTTTTCATCTCAAACCCATCCCCACATCATACATAAAAAAACTTCTCTCTAAACTTAAGACTTACTCCAATCCCCCTGACAACATCCCCTCTATCTTTCTAAAACTAGCAGCAGACAGAATTGCCATTCCCATTAGTATACTCATCAACAGATCCATACAGGAATCATATGTCCCTAAACTATGGCATACCGCCTTTATCCTACCCCTCCACAAAGGAGGCAAAAACAATAACTACTCCAACTTCTGACCCATAGCAATTCTATCTCCTATCTCAAAAAATCTTGAGAAATGTATCCACCTCCAGCTAATGCATTCCTTACAAATAACCAACTCCTCACCCCAACCCAACATGGGTTTTGTCCTGGCCATAGTACAATGACAGCTCTTCTTTCATTTCTAGACATAGTAAACCATACCCGTGACTCCGGAAATCTAGTATCCACAGTCCTCCTCGACCTCTCCAAAGCTTTTGATACCATCTCCCATACCCACCCTCTTACCCACCTTTCTAAATTTAACCTTTCACAAAACACCATTACCTGGTTTAGCAGCTACCTCTCTGATAGATCCCTGGCTGTAAAATGGAAAACTGGTACCTCTGCCTTCCTTCCAACCCCAACCGGGGTACCCCAGGGATCCATACTTGGCCCTATGCTCTTTAATATTTTCATTAATGACTTCCACACATCAATTCCCAACACCAGAATAGTACAATATGCAGATGACTCAACACTAGTCTGCTCTGCCTCCAACCTCCTTGAGCTTCAAGCTAAAACTCAATCTGCTTTCTCAACTAATGAGAAATGGATGCTTCAAAATCATCTCTCCCTAAATGCCAATAAATCTAAAATCCTACTATTCTCCCCATCAAAATCTATCCCTCTTGACAAAAACCTCCTTCAAAATTACCAGCCATGCTAACTCCACTATAGAAATTGTTCCTTTTGCCAAACTTCTTGGGGTTACTATTGACGAGCAACTAAAATTTGATACCCATATTCAACTAAATATTAAGAAAACAAATCAGAAACTTGGCATGCTGTATAGAAACTCACACTTCCTCTCCCCCTCAACTAAACAGACCCTTGCCTCAACCTATTTACTACCCTCTCTGATGTATGGTGCTCCCTTACTAACCAATCTATCTTCCTCCAACTCTTCTAAACTGGAAACCTGCTACAATAAAATCTCAAAGTTTGCAACTTATTGCAAATATTCTACTCACCACTATATACCTCCCCACCAGCTGCAGTGGCTAGAACTTCCCAATTACTTAGACTACCTCCAACTCTGTACAGCCCACAAGCTTATTTTCAAACCTAATACATGTCCAGCACTTGCTAACATCTTACCTTCATACACCCCTCACAGACCCCTAAGATCTGCCCACCAAAACCAAATCTCAGTGTATAAACCAAATCGTCCCACTGGGCAGCTACTTCTATCCTTTACCTTAGCCAAAAAATGGAACTCTCTCCCTCCATCTCTACGAATCTCTGAAAACCTTGAACACTTCAAAACCCAGCTCCACTCCTACCTCTCCCATACTTGGAAGTGCAACTGCTCTCTACCTACCTAACGTCCTTAACTCATGATCACTTTTATCACATTCAAAGTCCCATTCTTTCCTTACTTACCAGGGATCTATCCCTCGATAACTACTTTCAGATCACTATCTGACATTTCTAACCAATGAACAAATTGTACTCTATACTACTGTTCTCAACCTACAAACATATAAATATGTATTATATATTGTATATATGTTGCAGTTTAACTGTTCTTAGTTTGCTATTTAATACTTACAAGTTGTTACTGCACCTCTTTGCTACTTCGTATTGTATTTTGTTAACTATGTATTGTATTTTGTTAACCTTGAATTATCTAGCTTTTCTCTGTACTTTGTTAACTTTGAATGATCTAGCTTTTCTCTGTACTATGTAGTCTGAATTATGTAGTTTATACTTTGTACTATGGAGCTTTTCTCCTCGGGCCACCACTGAAAACATGCTCTTTGAGCCCAGTGAACCTCCCCAGTCACCAAACTGGAAATAAATAAATAAATAAACTGAAGCCGCTGTAGTGTTAGTTAAATGTCTGAGGAAGCAGTGGGATTCATTGTGAAAGTGCTGACGTACTTGTTTTTGTTATTAAACCTTTTTGAAATAGAATGCTGCCATTTGTTTTGCCTGGGTTCATTTACAACTACTTTGTATGGACTGTTTACTATATTGAACCAGGCATTATCTGGAAGATTTTGGTCCTGTTCTTTTTATTATTAAATTTGTAACTAATGAGGAGGTGGCTACTGACAAACAGCTTTATGTATCAATGTTTTATCTACAAATTCAGTGCCTGCTGCCCTTGAAGAATTAATTGCCTATATTACATTAAAAAATTAGAAAGTTGGTAATATTGCAATAGGAAATGACTAAAAGCCAACAAGTTCATAGTCACCAGGCATCTCATACAAAGGACATATGTAGGAGTGTAGAACCCCTACCCCCCTTATAATGCACCAAATAATCAGCAATCATGTGAGCACTGCAATACCAGCACTCCGTCTACATGGTGTGGGAGTAGAATCCATAGCCTTCTGCACCAAAGACAATTATGCTAACACTGCTTCCAAATTCTACAACACAGTGGGCCATTTGATACGCAAAAAAAGCTAACCGCACATTGAAAAAATTTCCACATGTTAGAGTATATTTTGAATTTGTAGTTTTGAACATTTTTCCATTAAGCAATGAAACAAAATGTATGATCCAATAATGACAAAACTGCCAATTTCAGAACAGTTTAACTATAAAAGGCCCTTCACACTTCTGTCATTACAACCCACCACTATCAGTCAATAAGCCCAATCTCTGCAGAAGTAAAATTCATCCGAAAAATTCTACATTAAAGATATTTATAACTAATGAAGAGACTGCTACTGGCAACCAACTTTACATTTCAGTGTTTCATCTATAAATTCAGTGGTTGCTGCCCTTGAAGAATTAACTGCCTACGTTATTTTAAAGAAACAAATGGTACACTGGTAATATTGCAATAGGGAATGACTGAGAAACTGACAAGTTCATAGTTACTAGGGATCTTATACAAAGGAAGGCACATTAAGGAATGGAGAACCCCTATCCCCACTTACAATGAAACAAATATTCTGCAACTAGTGCATTACATACCATTCCTCCATACCTCTCAACCTGTTAGCACAAGAAATCTGAACAAAGCCTAAAATAATGGGGGGAGGCCCCCAAATAGGGGTAGATTATAAATATTACTCTTACAGACTTATAAAGTGCTAGAATTTGTCTTAGCATGTATTTTCTGAAGGAAATGAAGGCTGAAACTCAAACGTTTGACATTTAGTTATTTAAATCCTCAGTGATTTGCCAGAAAACCACACATTTTATGAGGAATAGGCCAAAAATATGAGGTAAAAATCTGGACAGTTGAGAGGTATGCATACCTCTCAACCTCTTAATGTAGGAAATCTGGACACAGCTTAACATGATGTGGATGCAATGGCTAAAAAAATAGGGATAGATTTTAAACATTGCACTTTGGTTAACTTAGAAAGTTGCTAGAACAACAGGATTTGTGTTAACGTGCATTTCTGAAGGACATGAAGTCTGAAATTCACACACACACACACACACACACATATAGATATATATATATATATATATATATATATACATATGTGTGTGCACGCGCGCGCGTGTGTTTGTGTGTGTGTGTGTGTGTGTGTGTGTTTGTGTGTGTGTGTGTGTGTGTGTGTGTGTGTATAAAATCATTATTTAAGTGACTTCAGTTCTGTGATTTACCACAGAACCACAAATTTTATGAGAACAAAACTATGATGCTAAATCTGGACAGTTGAGAGGTAAGGTACACACACACACACACATACCTACACTCTCATAAAGCAACACACACAAATCTTCTCTTTCATACAGCAACTACCAACTAGTTTAAATTCCACACACATGTACTCTCTCATATAACACACAAACACACACCTTCTCTCTCATACACACACCTACCCTTCACACAGTAACACATGCACTTTCGCTCTCTTACAAACAGAACTAATTTAAATTCCATACACATACATACGTACACGCACACTCACCTTCTCTTGCATACTGAAGCCCGGTTTAAGCTACACAGACACACACATACACTTACTTTCTTTTTAAACTGAACGGCCACAAGCGTACACATGAAATTAACTCCACTTAATTGAACTTCTACTTTAATTTCCAGGGGCAACTGTAGAACGTCTTTACATCCATGTTGGCGTGCGTGCATATGACGCATGCATGTTCCTCCTTAAAGGAGAAGACTCCACTATCGTGGAGTGAAGATTTTTTTGCTGTTGTTGTCAATTGTTGAAGCCTCCTGGCCAACCTGCAAGAATAAAAATGTGAGGGCATTCGCCCCTCCCCCTCGCCTTATGGTTCCAGCACCCTATGGTTTATTTTAATTTATTTATTTTTCTTATTATGCATATGCATAATAAGAAAAGTAAACTAATTAAAATAAACACAAATAGCACCCTAGGCGGTTGCCTAGTTCGCTTATGCCTAAGGCCAGCTGGGCTAAATCCAAACTATCTATACAAAAAAAAAGCACAAACTTCTTCATATAGGTCTGACAGTTAAGAATTCTACATACCACTCTGGATGAAAATAAATTTCTTACCATATCTGTCCAAAATCTTCCCCAACTTGTCCACAGGGGAAGATTTGAATGATACTAGTAGCCTGTTCCCTGCTGGCAAAGCTGTAGAGATTGCTGCAGGGTCAGACATAAGTTAAGAAAACAAGTGCCTGTTATTATTTATTTATTTATTTATTTGGGGGGGGGGGGGCAGACTGAAGGTTGTAAATCAGGGGTTGTTTACCAGCAGCATTATATACATTCTCCACGACTGGCATTAGCATATCTTCTCAATTCAAGGAGAACACACATTTGTTAACTTAATCCAGGCTATAATGGGAAGAAAAGAAATATTCTCCAAAGAAGGTTGCAAGGACCAGGATTCCTCAGCATCAAAGTTTAGGACTTGAGACTCTGTAGGAGCTGAAACCATTGTCTCTGTTTCAGTCTTTGTTCTATCCCAGAATCATCTGACATGTCTTTCTCAGGAATGTTTCTAGTGATCTGATTTACAGGTAATGTATTCTGTGTATCAGGAATGACTAACAATTTCTTGGCTAAGGTAAAAAAAAATCATCTCTTTTTATAATTACAGTATCTTCTAATGAACAAAGCTGAACCTTTTTTTTTGCAGGCATTACTAATGATTGACTAGAAGAAGGAACATCTGCTTCATCAAGAGGTCTCTTCCCTATCCACATCCAGCAGCATCCTCAGGCAAGTTTCCATGCCCAGGTAAAGATGGTTCTCCTTTGCAAAGTTCAGACACTGGAACTGTTGAAAAGGACAGGGCTGATTACTGAAAGGACTACACCAGAGGACGCCAGAAAGGTAAGTGAGTGGTCTGAGGAATGCCCGCTGCCCACTGCAAAGCCACCCACCAAAGTTGAGGCAAACACTGAACCCAGAAAGTTGCAAGGGCTCTTTGGTAAGTTGCCTATTCTTTCTAGGAAGTATGGAAGCTGGAGATGCTTCAGATGCTGTAAGAAATTCTGAAATGAGTCTGTTGGAAGGTTAAGTTGTCAGTTTGTGCAAACTGCATACTTACACTTTTTTCACACACTTGCAGAATCCTCAAAACACTGTAATGCATAAGCAGTGCACTAAATTCCTGTCAGAAGCCCCTTCAAAGTAAATTTAGTTTGACAGAAAAAATGCAGGTACATTGTCACAGAGTGAATATAAGCACTATATAACCCACAGTACTCCCTGCCCAATGCTTTCCCATATAAAACTTTGCTTTAAATAATAACTTTACATAAGCAGAACATTATATCACAAAATAAGCCCCCAAATTAGCAAAAGGTTAAAATAGCATTTCCTCATGGGAAACTTTCAATATTAGACAAATGTCATTTTTTTAAAGTTACAGAACCACTGGGTAGAAGGGTTCTCCAAAGGGGAGTTGTCTGCCTGAAAGTAGCTGAAATGCTGTCTGCTGCTCTTGTGAAGCCTCTGAGCTGCTTCTTCACAAGGTGGCAAAAAAATTACTGAAGATTTTCCACTATATTGATTTTGCCTCCTCAGGGGTGACAAATCAGCAGTCACAGTGGAACTGCGGGAAAGAGACAGAGCTTTTGGACGCTGGCCAGTTGTTATATCTTAGGTAAGACAAAATACATTCTAACTACTACTTATACTTTAATGTAAAAAACTATACTTGGTTTATTTAGTTCATGCTCAAGATAAATGCACTTGCTCTGTAATATTGTCATGCAACATTCTCTTAGTCTGCATTTTATCCTATTCTTATTTGTAATCACTTAATTTATCTTTACGATATATATTCAGGTATTAATATTGTAATATATCAATAAACACTTGCAACTTGGATATTAGCTGAAAAAGCTCTATTGGCTAACCCACTTACGCAGAAGACAAATAAACAAAATGAGTGAAGATTTTTTTCCTAGTTAAGTCAATTTCAGACTTTTAAACTCAAATTTAAACATTTTTGTCTGCAGAAGTCCCACCAAATATGGTCTTCCTATATTTCTACCTGTCCTTAAACTACACACTAATATTATTATAAACTGGAAAAGTGACAAAAATTATGAGTAAGCACATATTTTTACTTGGTGGAGGACTGATAGCTTGATCTTAACAAACAAAGTGTTTCCAATTATCAAAAGAGCATATGAACCTCAGTATATTAAAATGCCTAAATCTCAAAGAAAAGCGATTACAGTCTAGCATTTCTGTCATAAGCTTGATCAACTTTGTAAATTTCTGTACATTTGTCAAAAAGGCAAAAACAGCTTTAATGACGTATGCCAGGACAATCTGGGGGTGACTATAAAACTAGAACAGGAAAATGAGAAAAAGTTCAATCCCAGTTAAATCTGATGACTCACAGAATCCGCAAAACATAATAAAATGAAAAAAAAATATGGCCTTATTTATCAGAAGGACTGAAATAAATGAATTATGAAAACAGCCACATGTAACAAAAGTATTGAAGAACAAAAAATATATTTTCTGGACTGGGTACTGTTACTTTACTAATCAAAGACAGGAGAAACAACAATCAGGGGGTAATGAACATAAAAAGATGAGGTCTACAAAAATGACACTAGTTTAAAATTACTTGATGTGTATCACTGCCCTTACTGCTGTTGCTTTTGTTAAGACATTTTGCAGGTGATCGCCTAAAACAATGATACATAAAAAAGTGACCAAGTTAAAAGGATAAGCTATTATCAAAATTATTTTTCTAAGTAGTTACATTTTAGGTTTAGTTGAAAATTATGAATAACTAAAGGTGACAGATATATTTGTGACTTCACTTGAGACTGGTGCAAATGTACTAAGTCTGTTATGAATGCCCGTAAGCTGCTAAGTGTTCCTTCTTAGATGAAATCCTGCTAAACAATTTACAGTATACTGTGATTAGAATTCCCAGCAATCATGATTCCAGAGTTTTATATAATTTCACAAGAAAAGGAAACAAGACATTAGAACTCATTCACATACTGAAGTTTCATTTAATATCATTCTCTGAACCCTAATATTTTGCACATAAAGCAAAATGCATATCTATCACAGAGTGTTCATGTGCATTTAAGTGGTTTCAACTTCTTTGCTATGAAATTCTTGACAATCAAAATAATGGGAGAGAATGAAACCCAAAATAAGGGACATTTTAAATATTACTCCAAGTCATTTAAAAAGTTAATAAAATAAAATTTATTTTTCACTGACATGTACTTTCTGAACAATAAGAAGTATGAAACTCTAATGTCTGTATTCATCAGTGACAACACAAAATAAAAAATATATCTATCTATCTATATATATATATATATATATATATATATATGGTTCCATATGAAACCGTCGAAGTAACATTACAGCGACTCTCAGAACATCGAGACTACTACATCAAAAGCTGAAATCAGCGAACACGGAAACCGTCGAGTTCCAAAATATCGAAACTGAAAAGGAAACACGCCTATTCATGTGTCATGGTAATACATGTTCCGTAAACTCGATGTTCTCTAACTCGACGGTTTTCGTTTTCGCTGATGTCAGCTTTCGATGTAGTAGTCTCGATGTTCGGAGAGTCGATGTATTGTTACTTCGACGGTTTCATATGGAACCATATATATATATATATATATATATATATATATATATACACACACACACACACACACATAAATATATATATATATATATATATATATATATATATATATATACATGTGTGTGTGTGTGTGTGTGTGGGTGGGGCAGGACAAAATATGAGGCAAATTCAGGGATGTCCTGGAAAATCAGAAGTAATCAGGGTAAAATGAGAGATGCAGGTATGGTTAAAGTGAATGTGGAACACCTATTATTAAAAATACCTTTTGATGAGAGCATAGATTAAGAAGCTGGTTCTTTCTTGCAAGTGAGGTCTCTGCATTGGGATGGGATCCCCTTCATAGGTTACTTTCAACACAAGTTCCTCCAGTTTTTCCAGGAGTCTTTTAACTTGAAACAGACTCTCTCCCAGCAATGTAAAGCTGCAGTAATTGACAAAAATGTTAATTCTTACTTCAACATCCATTTTTCAATGTAAAACTTAATCTGTTGAAAGTTATACCTTAATCAATACAACTAGTAAATACTTTCACAACTGTTTTGTTTATTATCAATTTTAAATTCTCTTTATGCACATACAGATGGGAAGGCAATATTCATTAGGCTACAAACAAGTAAAATATAAAATTAATTTTAAACACAACAAATAGTAAACTCTTAAAACAGCACTAGATCCACACAGGAAAAAAAAGACCCATCAGGAATGATAAAAAACTTTATTGAATTAAGCGCTTTCATCCACTAACCACATGGACTTCATCAGAATCTAAAATCTTCCATCGCGGATACCTTTTTATGCTCATGTGTATCCAATAGGATGTGCTCATACTCACTAATTACACTCATATGTCTGCTTCTCTTAAAATGATAGCAAGTAAAATTTGTTCACACAACCATAATGAAAACTATAATTACTCTAGTTTTAAAAAACATTAAATTTTTTGTACACCTAATTGTACACATTTAACATATGTAAAAACCTTAAAAGAAAAATACCACAAGTATAATACATTTTATCTTTTACTACATAGTACTAACACAATACATATATGAAAATAATGACTAATCCCTGTGGGGTATATAAACTGTGTAAAAACCCAAGTTAACCCAGCTATATTCTCAGCTCCAACACAGGATTAATCAGAATACTGTCATTAATACCAGGGGTCTTTGTGATGTTAAGCAATAACTGCCATTTAACTTCCTTTTCTTCTAATAAAACGTTAACATTTCCACCCCTTGGATTGACAACCTATCTAAAATGGCAAATTTAAAAACATTACAAGTCGGACTAGATACCAAATGTCTATATAGGGCATTATTAGTGTTTTGCCTTTTTATCTTATAATAGTGTTCGTATATTCTATTCTTGAGGGTTCTATCAGTTTTTCCTACATAAAAGACAGAACATGACACGTACTTGGCTAAATAAACATAAATAAACCACGTTTTGAACAATTTCCTTTCTTAAAATATACTTTAGACTTGTTGACATTATCCAATGTTAAAAATTCACCCTGGAATATGGCAAAACATTGATTACAACTACCACATTTCTTAGTACCACCATCATTTCTTTTTATTTTAAATTCAGAAAGTGCCAGACCATATTCAAAAATGAAGTTATGTACTTACCATAATGTTCCATGTTTGTAGTCCATCTCACCTATATTCTTGCTGGATGGGTTCAGAGCCGATATTCGATTCCAACTCGGCCTATACTAAAGCTCGAGAGCTTTTTACTGGCTTGAGGCTAGCCCCTATCCCATGGTGTCTCACAGCAATTCACCAGATAGTACAGTTGTGTACCTACCATAAATGTAGTTGTTTGAGTGTATTCACTGCTTCAGTCATTACTCTTGGGTTATCCTGCTGGCAGGCTACCCGCAGTCGGCCAGAATTCCAAAGTCTAGGTCCGGCATCAGTTGCTGTTGCCTCTTCCCTGACGTCAGTGCGCCAGGGGTATAAAAGATGCAGCCGACGCCATTTTCTTCAGTTTGTCTTGCCCCAGATGTCAGGTGCCCCCAAAATGGTAGGCTAAAAAATTTATGCCAATAATTATGCATGCAGTAAAATAAACATTTCCTTCATCTACAAGCAAACACACCACATAGGTTGTATAAGATAGAGAAGTATAGGTAAGTCTCAGCAAAGAAAAGGGGGATGGTGGGTATCCTGGACTGCAACAGTGAATACACTCGAACATCTACATTTATGGTAGGTACACAACTGTACTATGTTCATCATGTTTCACTGTTGCAGTCATTACTCTTGGGTTGAATCCCAAAGCTGAGGTTGGGTGGCTGGGCCTAAATAGGATTAGGAGACACTATAAGGTCCTGCAGAACTGCAGTGGCGAAGCCTGCTCTGGATTTAGAGTAGAGAAGTAAATGGTAGCGCTTTGTAAAAGTGTGCACTGAACTCCACGTTGCAGCCTCTAAAATGTCTTTGGTTGGTACTCCTTTGAGAAAGGCTGCTGAAGTGGCTGCTGCCCTGGTAGAATGAGGCCTAATGCCCTTGGGCACTGATGTACCATGTTGTGAGTAGCAGAAACGAATGCAGTGGCCTATCCATTTTGAAATAGTCTGTTTTGAGATAGGCTTTCCTTGAGATCCTGCAGCATATGCCACTAAAAGTTGCTCAGTTTTTCTGAAAGCTTTAGTTCTGTCCAAGTAGAAGCGTAGTTGTCTGTGTACGTCCAAAGAATGCAGAAGTCTCTCACCCTTATTCTGTGGGTTTGGATAAAAGGTAGGCAAATGAATGGTTTGGTGCCCTACCTTAGGCATAAATGTCAGGTTCGTCCTTAGATACACCCTGTCTGGATGGAAAATGATGAAAGGTTCCACAGCCATGAGTGCCTGTATCTCTGAAACTCATCTTGCAGAGGTTATTGCTAGGAGCAGAGCTGTTTTCCAAGATAAAAACTTTATATCAGCTGTACTGGCTGGCTCAAAAGGCGGCAGTGTGAGTTTTTCCCAAGACATAATTGAGGTCCCATGCAGGTATTGGGGCTCTCCTTGGAGGTCTTATGTTTTTGGCCCCTCTGAGGTACTGCCTTAGCAAAGGATGGGAAAAAATAGGAGGTTCCGTATTGTAATGAGCTGAAATGGCAGATGGCATGAATTTTAATTGATGAAAAGGATAGGCCTTGTCCAGCATCTCAGTTAGGTATTGTAAAATCTGAGGAATATTTGGTACTGATGTGTCAATTCCTTGTGCCTAGTTCCAAGCACAGAATCTTTTCTATTTTTCTGCATAAGATTTTCTGGTACTGGGCCTCCTGGCCTCCAAAATAACATCCATCACTGCTATAGAGAGAGTTGTGTTTTCAAAGGTTACATTTATCCACCATGCTGCCAGATTTAGGGTCCTGAGTTGGCTGTGCATAATCTGAATGTTTTGCTGGGTCAGTAAGTGAGGAATTAGAGGAAATGTCCAGGCTGGGCCTTGAGACAAACTTTTTAGGATTGGGTACCAGTGTTGGCGTGGCCAGTCTGGGGCAATCAGAATCATTCTTGGCTTCTCTTGTCTGACCTTTAGGAGCACCTTGGCGAGGAGAGGTAGAGGAGGAAAGGCATATACTGTTAGACTTTTCCAGCTAAATGACACAGCATCCACTTTCCATGCTTGCTTGTGATAAGTCCTTGTGCAGAATCTCTGTAGTTGGCAGTTGTGAGGGGAGGCAAATAGATCTATGTCTGGGCATTCCCATTCCTTTGTTATCATGCTGAAGATTTGTGGATCCAGTTTCCACTCGTGGGGATCCGTGAGGTTTCTGCTTAGTTCGTCTGCCAGAGTATTGTTCTTTCCTGGCAGGAATTGTGCTTGCAGGTGTACTTGATAAGTCAATGCTGTGTCCCACAAAGTCATGGCTTGTCTGCAGAGGGGGTAGGAATGTGTGCCTCCCTGCTTGTTTATGTACCACATGACTGTAGTATTGTCCGTCCTTATCAGTAGTTGTCCTGGATGGAGTAGATCCTTGAAAGTTGTCAGGACATTCTGAACAGCTAACATCTCTTTTTGATTGATATGTAGATGCATTTGGCTTGTGGACCATGTGTCCTGAATACATTTTCCTGCCATGTGTGCTCCCCAGGCATAATCTGATGCATCTGTTGTTATTGACTGCCTGGCTGTGGGTAGAGTGAATGGCTGTCCCTTGTTGAGGTGACAGGCATGTGCCCACCATCGAAACTCCTGTTGCAGGCAAGGAATGAGGGTAATTAATGCTTCCAGGCTTTGACAATGTTGAGTCCAGACACTTTTTAGGTACCACTGAAGTTTCCTCATATGCAGTCTGGCATATGGAATTAGCAGAATGCAGGATGCCATGAAGCCCAAAGCCTGCAGAATTTTTCTTGCAGATAACTGGGTCTTTGTTGCCAACATTTTGAAGTAAGAAGTTAGTTGCCTTTGTTTGTCTGGCGTGAGATAAGCCATCTGGGCAGTTATATTTAAGCTTGCACCCAGGAATATTATCTCTTGAGAGGGTACTTGTTTTGATTTATTTTCGTTTACTGTATACCCTAGGCAAATTAATAATATTTTTACGAACGCCAGATGCTTTAGTAGAATGTCCTTGTTCTCTGCTTGTATAAGGCAGTCGTCCAAGTAAGGATATATTTGAATTCCTCTTTGTCTGCAAAATGCAATTACTGGTGCCAGGCATTTTGTGAAGACCCTGGGCGCAGTAGATAAGCCAAAGGGCAGTGCAGAGAATTGGTAGTGCATTGAGCCAGCTATGAATCTGAGGTATCTTCTGCAAGATTGTCTGATTGGGATATGCAGGTATGCCTCTTTTAGGTCCAAAGTTACAAGCCAAGACTTCTTACCCAGCATGGGCAGAAGCTGCTGCAGAGTTAACATTTTGAATTTTGGAACGTCCATAAATGTGTTTAGAATAGACAGGTCTAGTATTGGTCTCCAGGCTTTCTGCTTTCTGGGTACTAAGAAAAGTCTTCAGTAAAATCCTTGTCCCTGCTCTTGCTGTGGTACTCGTTGAATGGCCCTCATGTTCATAAGGGACAAAACCTGTTTTTGTGCCTCTGCCCATTGATTGTGTGGCAGGTTTGGCATACCTTATGCCTTTGGCAGGGTGTGAAAGTGGAACCTGTAACCCTGGGACACTATATTCAATACCCATTTGTCCTGGGTGATCATGTGCCAATTTTGAGAGAAAAGTGCTAGTTTTCCCCCTAAGGGGGCTGCAAGAAGATAAATGCTTGGTGCTGGTGGAGGCAAGTCATTGGGACTGTTTCCTGTATGGCTGCGCTTTGTCTTCTCCACTTTTGGAGGTAGAAGCGCCCCACTGTTTAGGCCTGTATGAGCCCTGGGGTTGGGATCTGCCTCTTTGTGGCCTGTCCGTCACTGGAAAGGACTAATTCTTTGTAGGCCAGTTCCTGCTAAATCTTGGTGGCTGAACCTGTAAGCAATCCTTTACTGTTTGCATAGAATTCGCTTTGTCCTCCATTTTCTTCAAAACCTCCTCTGCTTTAACAGCAAATAAAGTATCGTGCTGTAATGGAGCATCTAATAATTTTGCTTAAACATGATCAGGCAAATTTTGTTCCTTTAACCAAGCATGCCTCCTAATGATGGAACCCGTAACTGCGGCCCTGCAGGAGGCCTCCAGAAAGTCAAAACCACATTGCAATGTATGCTTTCCCACTTGTTCAGTTGCATGCAATAAATCCTGCATTTCCTTATTTTCTGCAGAATCAGAATTGGCCAACATTTTCTGTTTTAACAGTGACATTAAGTATTGCTGATATTTAATCATATGAAATTGACAATTTAAAGCCCTCACAGCCAGAGTAGCAAAAGTGTAAACCTTTTTCCTCCATCTGTCTAGTGCCCTTGAATCCCTGTCAGAAGGGATAGGGTTTTTTGCAGTAGTGGCCTTAACCCCCTTGGGACCCTGAGAAATAGTTTCTGGGTCAGCAGCAGGGTTTTTATAAATAAATGTATGTGAATCTGGTACCCTGTAGTATCTGTCTGGTTTAACAGGAGCTGGAGGTAAGGAGTCTGGAGAAAGGCCGGGCTCTGAAAATACATCATCTACAATGTCTAGCACAGGGGGAATAGCAAGAGGCCTGTGCTGAGGAAGTAAAAGGAAATCGCTAAGCCTTTTCTTTGATTCTAAGTAATCTTGGCTCTCCCAGTGGAAGTGCTCCCTCATGGTGTGCAGGGTTTCCCCAAAGGAAAAATCCTCAGGAGGAGAGGCTGAAGGAATGGATTCTTCAGCATCAGAATCCTCATAGGGAGGTAGAGAGCATTCCTGTACAGAGGAGGAGTCAAAGGAAATGGAAACCTGATCTGAAAAGTCATAGTCTGTCTCTTGCTTAGGCCTCTTGTCAGGAGGGGGATGGTAACCTCTGATCAAGGTAATAAGGTCTTCGGCCATTTTGAGCATCTGTTTCTTAGGCATGGAAGTCTGTCCTGGAGAATGCTGTACTTGTTTCTTTGTCTTTAAAGCTTCTTTAGTCTTTGCTTCTGAAGCTGAAGTAGGCTTTACATATAGCTGTGTAGGTCTGAAAACACCCTCAGAAGCCGATGTCTGCTCAGCAGCTCCGGACCCATCTGAGGGAATGATTTCCAAGTGTCCAATACATTGAGTATCCAGAGGTCTAGCTGGCTCCACGTAGGAGTCGTCAGTGGCTTGTGGCTCTGAGGTAGCGGGCATCAGGGGCTGCGAAAGCACCTCACTGAGAACCGGCGAACTGGCGACTGGCTTAGCGAAGGCTAGTCGTCGGTTTTGGATCTTGGATGCCTGTCCTTCTCTTTTTCCTTGTGTTTTTTAGAAACTCCGGTCGTCGGCTGTTCCGATGGCATTATGTAATTGAATTTTCGGCCAAAGTAATGAAAAGCAAAATCAAACTGACGCTTAATAGTGCGTTGGTTGAATCTAGCACAAAACCGACAGCTAGCAACATTATGATCAGGGCCTAGGCAAGAAATACAGTAAAAATGAAAATCCTTATGAGGTATTTGCTTCCCACAAGAAATACAATTGTTAACTTTTTCTGACATCGGTCTGGAGCAAAAAAAATGTTTCCCCAACAGGGTACTTAGCTTTAATGAAGACTTCGGATCTGAAATTTGTCTGTAAAAATCACAGGAGTCGGCCAACCGGCACTTGCGAACTGCTTTTGTTTCGGGCACCGCGCAGCAAGAAAGACTGAAGAAAATGGTGTCGGCTGTATCTTTTATACCCCTGGCGCACTGACGTCAGGGAAGAGGTGACAGCAACCGACACCAGACCTAGACTTTGGAATTCTGGCCGACTGCTGGTAGCCTGCCAGCAGGATAACCCAAGAGTAATGACTGCAACAGTGAAACACGATAAACATCTAGTTTGCAAGAAAATAATAAATACCTATCAGGTAATAATAATAAGAAAAAAGCTGTAAAAATACAGCAAGGGATTATAAACAAAATCCATTCCAGGTGGACAATAAAGAGCAAAGTCAGGCAGCTCCAAAAAGAGGTCCACTATATCCCCCAGAAACAGGAAGGGGGTTGGAGGGAGGGATGCAAGAATATAGGCGAGATGGACTACAAACAAGGAATGTTATGGTAAGTACATAACTTCTTTATGTTATGTAGTCCTAGCTTGCCGTAATTCTTGCTGGATGGGACAGCGTCCCTAGCACCTTTATCCCGGGTGGCTCAAGCGAAGAGATTCTTCAGCACAGTGGACCCAAAGGATGACCTGTCCCGGGAGGCCAAATCCAATTTGTAATGAGTGACAAACGTATGTGGTCTTGCCCAAGTAGCTGCTGCACAAATCGTATCAATTGGGAGCCTAGATCTAAACACACATGAAGTAGCTACAACCCTAGTAGAGTGACCTTAAGCTTTTAACGGTAATTGTCTACCAGCTTGTTGATAAGCAAAGGATATGCAATCCGAAAGCCATTTTGAAAGAGTAATTTTTGAAACAGGTAAGCATTTCCTTTTGTCAGAAAAGGAAATGAAAAGTTAATCAGATTTCCTGAATTGTGTGGTCCTGTGTATATAGAATCTGAATATCCTGTGGACATCTAGCTGTTGAAGTCTATACTCTGATTTATTAGAGTGGTTTGGAAAAAACACAGGTAGCTCAATGGTAGTATTCAGGTTGTAACGAAATGAGTAAAAAGTTGGTGTCAGCTCCTAAATCACTTCAACTTGGTTTAAAGTACATAAAACAAGAATAAAAGGCAATGTCAAATGTTGTTACCTTTCTTATATGCAAGCACAGTCTTTTCAGACCAAAACTAGGTGTGAAAAACTGCCGTCACTCATACAAAGCACCGGAGCAAATGCAAACAGCAAACCAAAGCAAGAAACTGCGTTGTCAGTAGTCACAGGTCTATTCAGACGTGATAAGCGATAAAACAAGCTTGATGGTGAGCGAACCAAAAGGTCACGACCAAAGATTAGTCGGGTCTATTCAGACCAAAGTGAGCAAAAGCACTGTTCAATAATCATATAACATGAAATATGCGTCTCTGTAGTAAAATGGAGTTCAGGAACATCAAGCGTTCTGGTAAAACACAATAGATTTATTGGATCCACAAACAGCGATGGTAAGCGCTTTCGCAACAAGTGCTTTTTGAAAAAGCACTTGTTGCGAAAGCGCTTACCATCGCTGTTTGTGGATCCAATAAATCTATTGTGTTTTACCAGAACGTTTGATGTTCCTTGAACTCCATTTTACTACAGAGACGTGCATATTTCATGTTATATGATTATTGAACAGTGCTTTTTGCTCACTTTTGGTCTGAATAGACCCGGACTAATCTTTTGGTCGTGACCTTTTTGGTTCGTTCACCATCAAGCTTGTTTTATCGTTTAATACGGTCTGAATAGACCTGTGCTGACTACTGACAACGCAGTTTCCTTGCTTTGGTTTGCTGTTTGCATTTGCTCCGTGTGCTTTGTGGCGGAGTGACGGGCGAGTTTTTCACACCTAGTTTTGGTCTGAAAAGACTGTGCTTGCATATAAGAAAGGTAACAACATTTGACATTGCCTTTTATTCTTGTTTTATGTACTTTAAACCAAGTTGAAGTGATTTAGGAGCTGACACCAACTTTTTACTCATTTCGTTACGTATACTGGCTTCTTATCAGTTGGTGAAGGTTACGGCAAAGTGTTTGGCGGGTTTGTTATACTCCATTCTTATTTTGTGTTACATCAAGTATTCAGGTTGTGTTCTGAGCATACCTTAGGAAGAAAGGAAGGGTTTGTCCTGAGAGAGACTCTATCCTTGTGAAAGATAATGTAAGTAGGTTGAATAGTAAGGGTTTGAAGTTCTGAGACTCTCCTAGCTGATGTTATAGCTACCAAGAACAGGGTTTTCCATGACAACAATTTTAAGTCTGACGATGAGGATGGTTCAAAGGGTGCAGACATCAAAGATGAGAGAATTAAATTTAAGTCCAAGGGTTCTAAAGGTTGTTTTATTGGGGGCCTAAGAAGAACAACTCTTTTAAGAAGGTTTTACAGAGGGAGTGTTGCATGATTGGATTTCCCATGAAACCAAAATGGAAATTGGAAATGGCAGCTAATTGAACTCTAACTGTAGCGGCTGCCGCTCCTTCATGAAAAATTTTTAGGAAGGATAAAATGGATTCTAAAGGATCTGTATATGGATATAAGCCCCGGTTCGTATCCCAAAGGGAAAACCTTTTCCATTTGCTAGAATACAGTTTCTGAGTGGAAGGTATATGGGATGAAATTAGGATGTGTTTGACCGTTGGGGATAAGGGAATGCAACTGGCTATACGTGGAATTGGAGCAGCCATGCTATCAATTTGAGGGTGTGGATGGAGGGGTGGAACTGTCCTGATTGATGAATCAGGAGATCTGGAGATGGAGCCAGAATCCATGGTTCCTCCAAAAGGTAGGGCCACAGGAAAGGAAACCAAACATGTCAAGGCCAGTAAGGTGCAATGAGGATCAAGGAACTCCTCAACTGTCTTGCTTTCTGTATTATTTTGGGTATGAGTGGAAAGGGAGGAAAGGCATAGAGAAGTCCCGGGGGCCAATCGTGAACTAGAGCATCCCTGGGTGACATCCCCAGATGGGGAATGACGGCAAAGTAGTTGCTGCATTTGGTGTTCAGGTGAGGGGCAAATTGATCGCAGCAAGGCTGGCCCCTTTTGTGAAAGATCTCTTTCACAACCACTGGATTCAGGGGCCACTCGTGAGGCATCAGAATTGCTCGGCTGAGTTTGTCCGCTATTACGTTGGATTTCACTGGCATATGCATTGCTATCAGGAAGCGTTGAGTATCCATCACCCATTTCCAAACTCTTAAGGCCATCTGCAAAGCGGGTAAGACTTGGTCCCCCCTTGTTTGTTTATGTACCATACGACAGACATGTTGTCTGACTGAATCGCAATTGTTCCCATGGGAAGGGAGCTGTGAAGTGCTTGCAATGCATACAGCACCGCTCACATCTCCAGAACATTGATGTGTAAGTGGTTCTCTTGGTTTTGCCAAGTACCTTGGAGTGTCTTTCTCAGATAATGCCTCCCCCACCCTATCTGGGAAACGTCCGTGGTCAAAACTGCTTTCTCTTGGGGAGAAACAAGTGGACAACCCATGACAAGTTGTTTCGTGTGTAACCACCATGTCAGATCCCTTTTGCATGCATTTGTTATTAATATCTGGTGAGACAATGGAAAAAGGTCTTGCATCGACCATTGTGCAAACAGCATCCATTGGAGAATCCTCATATGTAGGTGAGCAAGAGGAACTAATAAGATGGCAGAAGCCATAGTCCCTAGGACTTGAAGGACTACTCTGGCCTGGCCTCTTTTGTTTGTTTAATAAGGATCTGATCTGACTGCGTAGAGATTCCACTCTTTTCCTGTGTTAGCTTTACAGACATGGTGGTTATGTCGATTTCTGAGCCTAGATATACAATATGCTGCAAGGGAGATAAGACTGACTTTTGCAAGTTGACAGTGATGCCTAGGCTGGCGCACAAGGATAGAGTCTCGTCTCTAGTCCTTATGAGTTGATGCTTGGTGGTAGCAGTGAGGAGCCAGTCGTCTAGGTACGGAAACACCTGGAATCCTTGACGTCTCAGGTGAACCGTTACCACTGACTTGCACTTGGTAAACACTCTAGGTGTGTAGTGAGGCCAAAGGGCAGTGTCCTGAACTGAAAATGGCTGGCTCCCAGCCGGAGGTGTAAATGTCTCCTGGAGCACCTGTTCATTTTGATGTGGTAGTACGCATCCTGGAGATCGACTGAGCACATCCAGTTGTCTTTCCCGATAAAGGGAAATATCGACTGCAGAGTGACCATTTGGAACTTTGATTTTCTTATATGCTTGTTGAGCCTGCTGAGATCTAGAATTGATCTCCAGTTCCCTTTCTTTTTTGGAACTAAAAAGAATCAAGAGTAAGTTCCAGATCCTACTTGCTCTGCAGGGACTTCTTGGATGACTCTTTTTTTCAGCAAAAAGATGACCTCTGATGTTGCATGGTCTAGTTGGATGGGTGGTACGTCCGGAAGAGACCAGTTTGTTGGGGGTTCGGAAATAAAGGGAATCAGGTAACCTCTGGATATTGTGTGTACCCAACGATCTTGAGTGATAGTTAGCAAGGCGCTTGGGTACAGTGATATACGACCCCCGACTGCCTCCAGAGATGGACAGTCGGGCAACCCTTCAGGGTCGATGGAAGGGGTGATCAGAGAAAGCCTCTCTGTCTCCCTGATGTTGCGGACCTCCTTTGCCGCGAGGGCAGCGTCTTTCATTATATCCTCCTCCTCTGCCTCTGGGGGAGGGTTGACTTTATGCCTGAGGAAAACTTTTTTGGGATTTGTGGAACCACATTTTCCCTCGGGATAGGGTCTGGACAGGAGAGAGAAACGGACTCCAATGGCAGATAAGGTTTTTCCTTCCTGCTCGCACCTAGTTAAAGTCTCTTTCACTTGGGGTCCAAAATGAGATGAACCATCAAAGGGAATGTTAGTGAAGGAAGACTTGAAGGATTCCGTAAAATTACAAAGACGCATCCACAAGTGTCTGCTGAGGGATATTCCTGCTGCGGCTGCCCTGCTCGCTCTATCTGCCGTATATGAGATCAGCCTCATGGAAGAGTTAGCTATGGAAGTAAGGGTGGAGAGCTGCGCAGAAACCTTGTCCATGGAACCCAGAGCTACTGAACCCTGGAGGGTATCTCCTAACTCTTTCAGGAGATCCCTCTGAAGACGAGTGAAATGAGTCAGGTAATTCAGCGATCTTAGTGTAAATACCGCTGAAGAAAAAGTATGCTTCCCATACCTATCCATCGTCCTGGACTCCGTGTTAGGAGGATGGATATTAGAAGACATCTCAGATAATTCCTTCTTGGTGTTCGCTGCTACCACCATTGCATCAACTGGAACTCCCTTGCTAAGGAAAGACTTGTCCTCAGGTGCAGTCATAAATTTGTTTGGCCTCCTTGGGATGGCTTCCACTGAATCTGGAGAGGTCCATGCTTTCTGTGAAATGACCCCCAAAAGTTCGTCATAAGGCGGTGTCACCCAAGAGGTGGAAGGTTGGGAGCCAAAGGTCTCAAGATACACTGATCATCCTCAGTAGGGTTAAAGGTCTTCCAATCACCCCTCTGTCTAAGGATTTCTAGGATGTCAGAGAAGGAGACATCCTCAGAGGCAGATCTAGGGGGCCCTTCTGATTCCTCTAAATCAGTGTCTGATGTGACAGACTCAGGGGAGTCGACATGTTTCCTCTTACATAACCTCTTCCGAGGGAGCTCTCCAGAGGGATAATCTGGGGTGGTCTCGGAAGAGGGGGTGCCTCCAATGGGGGCTACTTAGGCCTCTGGTTTCCTATGCTGTGGGGGTGGCAGGGGGGAAGAGGCTGCTGCCTGCTGCTGGTGGTACACAGGTTCCAAAGGAATGGCTTTGGCAGAGGATAAAGCCTTCTCTATAGCTTTGAAAGCCCCCCCCCCCCCGCTCCAAAGAAGACCTCTGCTCCGAGGGGGCGGATGGTCGACTCCTAGCAAGAGAGAATGGCTCCGAAGCAGAAGTGGGAGCCGAGCTGAGTCGAGCCGAGGTTCCGAAAGGGAGGGTTGGTTGCGAAGAGAACCCAGGGTGACTGTCCCCCTCGGATTCAACACGAGAGCGTCGGCTCCCAGAACCCTCGGCTCCAGACTGAGCCATCGAGGATAGAGTAATTGGCTTTGAGGAAACAGGTTGAATCCCCGGAGCCAAAGAATCGAAGACAGAGGAACCTGACGTAATAGGCTCAGAGAGAGAAGCAGTCGGAGGAGGAACAGTGATTGGTACGGGGGACGGCACCGAGACCTTTGGGTCTGGAGGGGTCAATTTTCTAGCCAGAGCTGGATCCGAAAGCAACGTCTTCACCACCCTCTCAATGTCCTCATCTGATAGGGTCCTGGAGGATCTGGTGGGGACTGAAGGAGACCTCCTTCTCTCCAAAATAGGAGATCTCAAATTAGGAGATACAGTCTCGATATCAGGCAAAATCTTTGGTACCGAAGACTGTCTCGGAAGCAATGAAATGGACTGCACCGAAGATGAAGCAGAGTTGGAACCGGACCTCCTTGGTTCCGATGCTTTAGACTTTTTGGCTGGCTCCAAAGTCGGGACCAATGATTTTCTCTTTGAAGATTTTGGAGCTGCTTGACCAAGTTCCAGCTGTTCCTGGAAGGAACTGGTCATGAGACCCCTGTTAATACGTTTTCTCTTCCTTTTGTTTAACACTCTTGTACTAAAAGCATGACAGAAGGTGCAAGGTTCCTGTAAATGGGCTTCACCCAGACAATATACGCAACTGGTGTGGCTGTCTGTAAGAGACATTTTCTGCGCACACCTGTCGCATTTTTTGAAGCCTGAAGGGCGATGATCCTTATGATCCTTGTCTTTATCTTTAGACATTGTTAAACACTAAATAAAAGTGTAAGAAAGAAGAAAAGGTTTTTATTTTTTTTTTTTTAATAACAGTCACACACACACACACAGGGAGTAAAGGCCCTCTAACTTAAACGGGCACTATGACCCTCTAATTTAAACGGGTTGTACAGTCCTAAGGGGGGAATAGGGGTTGAAACTTTCAAAAACAGTCACACAATACAGAAGAAACTATTAAGATATATAAAAGACAGAAAAAGGACTAAATAAGTAAACAATTGTTTTACTTAGCCAACGAGCCAGTAAGACACAACCTCAAAGCTTTAGTGGCAAACAAGATCTGGGGAATTGCCGTGAGGCACCATGGGATAGGGGATAGCCTCGAGCCAGTAAAAAGCTCTCGAGCTTTAGTATAGGCCGAGTCAGAGCCGAATATCAGTTCCGAACCCATCCAGCAGGAATTACTGCGAGATAGGACTACATAACATCTTATTTTTTAAGTTGACCCCCATTTTAAATATAAAGTTTGGTTTCTCTCCAAATAATTTGTACACTTCCCCTATAAAATGAGGTAATGCATGTCCATGCACCCACAAATCAAAAAACAAGAAAAAAACAAAGGAACAGAAGAGAGCCACTGACATTCCTTTACTAATGAACATTTTATAGACTCCTAAAGCACTGTTCATGCAAGATAACACAACATGTTAATAAGACATACATGTTAAATGTACAGAGGCTTGGAAAATGGCACTTTAAGATCTAACAGCACTATTAACAACTGAATGATACTTAAAATGCACAAGTAAAAACAGCATCACATAAACAAATAAGGAACCAAAAGGAGAAGTGCATTTGTATGAGGTGTTCACATAATAGCAGGTGAATAACACCTTTCCTTCTTCATCTGTAATTCATACAATACATGCAATACCAGCACAGTAGCATTCAGGTCAGTCTACACACACGTTCTATAAAAGTTTGACTGTAATTTTTTTTCTACCTTTGTGGCATACTTTTCGCAGAACTAGCACACACATCTATTGTTACAAACTATTCTGCACAGTTCTATCCAGTTTCAGTTCTACAAGCATAAATATACAAGTTTTAGCCAGTGTGTCAGAAGATCATAGTATGGACTATTACACAACAGTTGCTAAACGGGTGATTGCTTCAATAAATATGGACAGAGTGTTTTTTTTTCTTAAACTTTTTTTTAACACCAACCTCATATTTTTTCTCAAACAAATTTTTATTAACAACTTTATAACAGTCTATAAAAAAGCTTCTCTCATCCTTTGGCATTTCTGCTATTAAAGCTTGTATAATGTTTCTTTATACACAGAAAGCAGACAAACCTCTACTTTCCATAGTAAAACTGATCATAATTCCAAAACAAGACATGGACCCCCATGAAAACAGAAAACTACAATCCAACTACTACTAATTATACAGAATAAAATATGTACAATATAGTTTCTCCTACCTGTTCTGAATAATTCACCTAAGTCAAATTCAGTTTATTCTTTACAAGAAGATGTATACTATTAATCACACATTGCAAACAATTTTAATATTCTCTAAAGGACCAGACATACTTGGGAACCAGTTTTGACTTTTGTTCTGCTGGTCCTTTTTAAATTGGATATTTATTTATTACTTATTTTCATTACTATAAAATGACACTCCGCAACTCAGTCTTAGTCATAGGTTGGTACTAGGCTATCGGCCCTAGGGCCTATACAAGCCTAGCTATAACAATTTCCTGGCTATTTTTTCCCAGAATATTTACTTCCCTAGTCCCCTGTCTAGCAGGTTGACTGACGTGATCCCTGGGGTGAATTTCCTATCACCTATCCAATCGTCAAGGTTCCTTTTGAAGAGGGCCAAAGAGGCACTCTGCTTGACATGTATGGGCAGTCTATTCCAAAGTATGGGGAGTCTCTGGGTCAGGAACCTATCCCTCCAGCATGTTTTGTTCACTGTGATGACCAGGTTTAGATCCCTGGAGCATGTGGCTCTGAGGGATTGGGATTTCATTAAGTGTAGCATGTCCAACAGCACTGGGTTTGACATGGCCTTGTATGTTAAGCAGAGATCTTCTCTGAGTAGGCAATATGCGACAGAGTATAGCTGGAGTTTTTTTAGACTGTCAGCATAGGGCATCTGCTTTAGGCCTGTGATTCTTTTAGTGAGGTATTTCTGTGGCCTTTCCGATTGTTGCAGATGTCTTGTGAGGTATATACCAAACGGGGCGTTGTACTCTATAATGGGTCTAATGAGGGATGAGTACAGTGGGACAATGACCTCATTTTTCTGGATGAAAAGCCCTTAGTGATGAGGTGTGCCTTATAGAAGGATTTCCTGACTGTTGTGGCTATGTGGTTATCGAAGGTGAGACCACTGTCCATCCGTGTCCTAAGTCCCTTACCACATTTTTGGTGCTTAGTGTACTGCCACTTATGTGGTAATTCATGGGTACAATGTTTCTCCCAAAGGGGATAACTATACATTTCTTGGCACTGAGCTTGACCCCATGGCTCTGGCACCAAGCATCTGTTTCTGTAAGGCCCTTTTGGTGAATATCCACATCATTTGGGGATTCAATAATGGCTCCCAGTTTGCAGTCATCTGCGAACTTTGTTAGCCAGAGTCCCTTAATACTGGCCTGTACTTCAGAGAAGTAGATGCCACACAAGAGTGGTCCCAGGACTGAACCCTGAGATACTCCGCTTGTCACTTATATGGAGCTGGATTTTGAGTAAGCTACTTTTACAGTGAGGGTTCTGTCAGTAAGCCAGTTGGCAACCCATTGAGTAACGTAGGGATTAATGCCCAGCTTAGTAAGTTTATCTATGATTCCAGAGTGGGGGATGGTGTCAAAGGCCTTGGTGAGGACCAGATAGGCTGTGTGCACCGTCTTACCCTCGTCCACAGCTCTGGAGTCTGATTCGAAGAAGTCAATCAGGTTGAGGAGACAAGATCGGCCTTTTACGAAACCAAATTGGGTGGGGTCCAGTGTTGGAAGGTTGCCAATGTCTTTGTTTATAAGTTCCATGATAATGCATTCCATGGCTTTGCAGATCAGGCTCATCAGACTGATGGGACGATAGTTCCCGGGATCCAAGGTGGATCTCCCCTTGTGAAGTGGGATAACTGTAGCTGTGCGCCACTCACTAGGCACAAAGCCTGAGGTGAGGCTATGATTAAACATGACACTTAGGTGAGGTACCAGTCCATTTTTGTAGTTCATGTAGTACACACCCAGGGATGTCATCTGGTCCTATGGATGCTGTATTCTTAGCTTTGGAGAGTGCTTGTTTTACCTGTGTGGCTGTGATTACTGGAATTTGGCAATATTTTTGGTACTGAGATGGGCCCTTTAGGGGGTGAGAGGGGGGTGAAGTTGGCACTGAATCGATCTCCCATGATATTGGCAATTTCCTTGGGATCAGTATATTTAATGCCATTCTGTTGTAGCTCACAGCAGATATGAGCATTGCCATTTAGATTCTTGACATACCTATAGAATGCCTTGTGGTTGTCCTTGGAATCTTTGGCAATTTTATTTTCGTAACTAGCTTTGGAGGATTTTATGAGGGATCGCAGCTTCTCACTGAGGCTGGCAAGGGAGTTTTATCATCCTGGGATTTTCCTTTTTTTCTGCAATAGTTTCTTCCTTCTGTTGTATAATTTGTTAATGGCAGGGGACCACCAGATTGGGTTCCTTTTTTTGGAGGAGACCGTCTTGGTTCTATTTGAAATGGCATGATTCATGCACAATTGGATGTGCTCGTACAGTGCCTTAGTGTAGGATTCAGCAGTCAAACTTTCAGTTCCCGTCTGCATGGGTATCATGAAGTTTGTCACTCCTGACATGAGTTGCATAAGGTTGGCTTTGGAGAAGTTTTTTATGGAGGTTTCCCTACGAGGGGGGGTGGGGTGGGGGGAATTTGGACATCAAGGGTGATTAGCTTATGGTCAGACCTGATCAATGAGGGGGTGACCACTGGTGTGGAGAATCAATCTCCCATGTTGGTAATGACCAGGTCTAGGATATTGGAGCCCCTGGTGGGATTATGGATTAGCTGATCCAGGGCGTTGGAATTTATGAATTCCAAGAACCGTTGGGCAAAGGTGCTGGTACCCGAGTAGTTTTCCCAATTAATGTCAGGGTAGTTGAAATCACCCAGTATTAGGGTGTTTGGTTGTATCTTAATATTTTCCAGTATGTTGAGAAAGGTCTAGTGAGAATCTTGGGGCATGGTGGGGGATCTGTAGCAAGCTACAATTTGGACTGCAGTCTTACCTAGTGTTAGTTGCACCTGTAGAATTTCAGATGCATTGTGTTGGGCAACTAGCCTGGAGGTGTGAATATGGACACTCCTCCGACTTTAGTGCTTCAGTCCTGGTTTGGTGGCCGAAAAGTGTGGTAAGAGTTGTAGTCTGGTATTGCAGGGGTGCTCTCTGGAGCCTTGAACAAGGACTCAGTTACTGCACAGATATTGATGTTCTCCACTTTTAGGAGTGCCTCGAGAGAGTGCATTTTGAGATTTAGACTTCTAGCATTGAGTAGCATTACCTTCAGATTTTGCATACTTATATCTGTTATGTTGGTGTTTTTGTCCTTTGAGCCTTGCCTAAGAAAGGCACTATAGGGGTGGCAAGAGCCTTAGCCAGTAACCTGAATCCCAGGGGCGACAGGTGCAGACCATCTCTGGCAAAGCATTGTGGTTTGTTGATCATGTCACCCCAGGCAGACAGATATTGGATTCCCTTTGAATGACATCAGAAACTTAGCCAATTGTTGAAGTCAATCATTTTGTCCTTATACTGTGGTATAATTCTGGGTGAAGGCAGGTTGCTGCTCAGGGATAGGGTCATACCTGCCAGGGCCACATGATCCGAGAGCTCTTCCATGTCTCTTTTCATGTAATCCAAGGAGGTACTTCTCAAGTCATTCACTCCAACATGTACAATGAGAGAGTCATATTAGTACTTGTTGTGGAATGACTTCAGTGCATGTGTTATGTGGCGGATCCTGGCACCAGACAGGCAGATGACAGTAATTTTCTCCTTGTTCAGTTTGGTGAGTGGGACATCAGTGTGCCTGACTATGGAGTCACCTATGACTAAAGTGCTGGGTACTTTGTCTTAACTTAGGGGCTGTTGTTTGGTGGCACACTCATGTTTTGAGTTATGTGTCACTTTGGTTGTGATTGGTGTTTGTTTGTGTTTCAGCTTCGGAGGTCCTTGTTGCTTGGGGAGGTTAATGTTAAGGGCCTCCACATAAGTGGGTTTAGTGTTAATATGTGCGGATGTTGGTGGCGTGAGTTTTAAAGGGCTATGTGTTGCTTGAGGTGTAGTGCAGGTGTTAACCTTATCCTCTTGACTGTCTAGCACAATCTTGGCTGGAGAGACCTTTGCTTACAGTTTGGCTATGTAAGTGCATCTCTCGCAGGTTGAAGTGTTGGGTGGTAGGAGGAGAGGGTTGTCTGTGTACATGAGGCAATTGTTGCATTGCCCCATTATGCCCAGATTCACCAGGTGGACAGGAGAAATCACCGGAAGCTGACCCTGGACATGCCTGGTTTGGTGTTTCTTTTGTAAAGTACAAGAACTGTTTTCCTTACCTTGGCAAGGTACTTTGCAATTATAGGTTGATTAGTGCCTACGATTAATTTCTCCTTATTAACAAGGAGAATTGAGTGCTTGTATCAGTTTAAGGCTTCCTCGTGCTTTCCAGCAGGTTTTAGAGAAATCTTTCAGCTTTTCCCAGTTAGGGGTTGCCAGAGTGGATCACCGGTCCACTTACGATTACCAGTAGATTTTATAGTGTCAAGTTGCCAGCCCAGCACCCAACCTTCACAGAAGGCACGCACACACACACACACCCACCTGCATGTCTTTTTTTTTTGAAGTTTAGTTGATCGCAGGGAGGACATGCAGACTCCGCACTGAAGGTGCTCAAGCCGAGAATCGAACCAGAGACCCTCTTGCTGTGAGGTATATAACATTATTTCTGCACATTTTTCTCTGCACCTTATTTTCTCAGAATTAATGGACATAATTCACCAGTCAAATACCAAAATAGTGGCATAAGACAGAGATGCCCAATTTTTCCTAACCTCTTTATTTCAGACTTGCAACTTGGTCCTACATGCAGTACAAATTTCAGCAGACAGATTGTCAGTTTCCACCAAAGCTATAGATCTTAATTGTATCCATGGGATTCAGAAAGGCTTATTGCAATGCAGAAACCTTATCTCAAAATGTTTCTGCATCACTCTAAGCCTTTCCTATTCTGACACCACTGTACCACTATGGCTTTCCCCTTGTGGCAGTCAGAGTGAGGAAAGCAGTGTTACAGATGAGGCTGCACACTGATGTGGCAATTCAGGGGAATGACTAATACTAGTGAACCATCTACTCTCCCTCAGAAATGTTTGCTGCCCCAATTAACTCTGGCGAGTGATTCAAAGAATCATTCAGCCGAGTAAAATGTTACTCTAGGAGGAAAAAGTGAATGCCATATTCTGACAACATTAACCATTTACTACTATGGGAGTACTTGTGGTACAACTGAGTACATTGGAGTCACGCATATATCTACATAAGTGTGTGTGTCTGTATGGGCAAGAATGTGGATGACAGTGTGCATGTATGTGTGCACACACGCACCCCTGGGGGGGGTGGACTACAAACGTTAGGTATGGGATGCCAAGTCTGTATGCAGGTGTGCCCACCATCTGTGAATGTTGGAACATGAGTGCTGGTGTGTGGTCACTGTTTCATGAGTGTGAAGAGTACATGGGGTTTTCTTTGTGAATGACTGTACATGTGAGAATGTGTGTGACATGTTGGGAATGGCTAGACTACTGCAATGCAGGAGCTACTAGGGAAAAACACTAGCACTGTCAGGTCTGACAGCTCAGTGTTCAATTCTGGGACATGGTAATGAGCCACTAAAGAAGTGTTTCTCTGTGCAGTTTTACCATGTCTTTGAAGATTCTTTCCTTTGTAATAACTGATGAACCCACACTAGTCAATAATGCAGGTGGAGAGGATCTTTCTGAATCTCTGCCCTTGTCTGTGTGGGTCATTGTCTTTTATCAACTGTCCAAGTATAAATAATTTATTCCATCTTGCTAAGAAAATTCAACATAATATGGGTTATATTGTTGATCTAAATATGACTAGGGTTCTTCTTCTTAATTTAGCCCAATCACTCCAGTGGTGGTGCTGCGGTAGCATTGTCGCCTCACAGTAAGACGCTGTCCGGTTTGATTCTCAGCTAGAGCGTCTTCTGCATGAAGACATGCATGAATGGGCGTACCTTCGTTGAAGGTTGTGCATCAGGGTTGGTAAATCGGCATGTAAAAATCAACTACCAATCATTAGCGGACCGGAGTTCCGCTGTGGCGACCCCTAACCGGGAAAAGCAGAAAGACACAACAACTCCTGTCTGAGATTACTACAGTTAAAAATTTGAAGTTTATAGGTCATAAATATGCCATAAAACTGTCTCAATCAACATAAAACAAAGTATCTAATGT
This sequence comes from Protopterus annectens, assembly GCF_019279795.1. Classification (NCBI taxonomy): domain Eukaryota; kingdom Metazoa; phylum Chordata; order Ceratodontiformes; family Protopteridae; genus Protopterus; species Protopterus annectens. Next base: position 1,844,996,396 of record NC_056737.1, read on the forward strand.
ATAGCAGAAAATGCAAACAGCACGATGATGGCATGATTTAAACATTTCAATACCAGGAAGATTACATTTCTTTAAAATTAAACTAGCTTGACATTAGATCTGCTTTATAAAAATCCCATTTCCTTCAAATTTCACTTGGTTTTCAAAAGTAGGAAGAATTTGAAAGAAATCTATATGTGTGTGTGTGTATGGGGGGATACCTCCGTGAATCCCCTGGAAAGTCTTTATAAATGATTCATCTAAAGCAGGTTTCAAGAACTAGAACTGTATGCACTACTACAGTTCTGGAAAAATTACTATGTATAATTTATAGAAACAGCCTCACCTGTTTAATTCAATAAACCCAGTATCTATGCCAATCTGCTTTCTTCAACCTTAAAATTCCATATAAACAACAATCATTTAATTCTAACTCTGTAAAATCAAAATAAAAATGATATTCCCAGTTTATCTAGGATCACTTTTCCATGGAGTTTGATACCATAGTCATTATAATTACAGACAGAAATCAAATGGCAGGACAACACAATAATAATAATACAGAAATTTTACAATTTGGTTACAGATTAGATCAATGTACATCTTCTAAGGTCCTCAGTTTCTACTCAGTTTGATTTCATAATCTCATTAATTTCAATTTCAATCTCAATAAAATTTATTCCAATAATGGTGAACATCAAAATGTCTAGAATCTCTCTTTTTCACAAATCTCCCAGACATTTGCAAATCTCCATTGACAAAATAATAGCTGATCTGGCACACTGCATCAGAAAAGCAAACTGAACCATCTGTTCAGTTGATAGAATTACTAAACAACTGGAACCAGGAATGCATCTCAGCTAGACTTGTTTAACTTTACACATATTTAGCTATCATGCACAGCTATAGTAAAGTCCCCTAGAGACAGAATCACTCAGCAGAAAATCTTTAATAGAATATATTGGCCAACCAAAAAAAAGAGTTAGACAATGAATGATCTCTTTTTAAGTAACACTGGCATGGCTATGGGAAGAGTGGCCCCTGGGGTCATATATGGCAACAACACTCATGCCTTATTAAATGGTGGTAAAAAAATGCTGACTTATTTCACTCCAACACTCATGTCCCAGTCTAGCATGTCTACTCTGTAAACAGTGTGTCACTTGTTTGGGAGGTTGCATATAAACAGTATCCACAGACCGTCATGCTCCCCATCAGCTGACTCTCACCTCCATTAGGTGATGAATGAGCGGAAGGGCTGTTGCACTCATGGAGGAAGAAATTAGTGAACTGGGTGCAGGAAGGGGAGCCACTGGTCTGATCCTGCAAGTCAACAAAATTAACAGATTTTCTGTATACTACAGACTTATGACCTACTGGCTGCCATATTTTGTTCTTAAGCACCATTTATCATTAATGGACCTCAAGAGCATGCAATGTTTCAGAGTTTAGGGGACAGGGACTGATGGTACACAGCACCAATGTCTGCCAACCCTTGTTGAGTCCAAAAGTATATGCCAATCTCCAAACACCTTGCAGAGGAAGCTAGCTCTGTTGGGGAACAGGGATAACATCTTCATTATGACCCAGATAAGCTGGTTTCAACTGGTTTCCCAGTACCTGTAAGAGCTGGTGGGTGAATGGAGGAATGATGAGGATGTGCTTGCTCATCCCTCTTCAGAGGAGGCATGGAGATGACATGCTGGCATGAGGCAGACCTTTCTTGAAAACAGTGAACCCCACAGCCATGAACAGTGGCCAGTGTAGTTGAATGTTCAGCCACAACAGTAGCGTAGCTAGGGCAGGGCAAAGGAGGCAAATGCCCTGGATGGGCAGGGCAAAGGAGGCAAATGCCCTGGATGCAAAGTTTTAGGGGACATGATCGCCCATCCAATCCATCCTCGTGGCTCATTAAGTACATACTTGTTTTTAAAAGCAGGTATTTCATTTGCAGTTAACCCTGAGTGTTGTAGTACTTCATGTGTGGTCTAAACTGCAGTAATTGCTTGCTACAATTTACAACAAAAAACATTTTTTTTTTTTATTAAAACTTGAGCCCTGTAGTACTCTGTGCAAGGTATAAACTGTAGCAACTGTTTGCTACATTTGTAACAAGCAATTTGCTACAATTTAAAACAAATATTTTTTTTATTAAAATCTGAGCACTGTAATGCTGCATGCTTGGTACAGACTGTAGCAAAAATCTGAATGGAATGCTATAGCACTCTGTCTTGCATATAAACTGCAACAACTTCCAATGAAGACATGGGGTAGGAGGAAGGTAGCATGTATCTGTGTATCTGGCTACCTGGTACTAGTATATCAGTACTAGGAAGGAGTGGACATTTTCTTTTTTGCTTCCCACTTTAACAGCTGACAGGGTGGGGTGCAATTTCTTGGGTCAAGCGCAAAGAGCTAGCTATGCTTCTGAGTCACAAATTTAAGAAGGGTATGGACACTCATAAAGAGATGCTCATGCCTAACAGCTGACTATACTCATCTGAATGATGTCAGATTGGAGGGGCAGACCTTCCACTACTGTGTCAAACGATCCTCTTGTGAGCAGTAGTATTGGCTCTCAGTCTCACTCTTCTCTTGTAATCAGTCTTCACCAGTCAATAACAGCTGGCGAACCTGGCCTTTGGGGTTTAAATAGTTGGGTGATGGTGTATAATTGTGGTATCACAGAGAGGAGAACTCAAGAGAGCCACACATCCTTAGAAGTCATCATATCCTGCAAAGATACCACATATTTACAAACAAAAAAAAAAGTACATAAATCCTGTAGTTAGACATATGTATGATGCAGGATATACTACCAGAGTGAGAGATGGGCAGGACTATAGAAATGTCTTGGCATTTCAGGTATGTCTTAAATATTGCAGACTGTTGAGTACAGTGCTTGACAGTCATAAGTGCATCTACATACAACTGATGCCTGCTAATACATGGTAGTCTGATCAGTATGACTATGTGTGTGAGTGTGTGTGTGTGTATGTGTGTGTGTGTGTGTGTGTGTGTGTGTGTGTGTGTGTGTGTGTGTGTGTGTGTGTGTCTGTGCAGCAATGAAGAGCACAATACCATGCAATGAGTAGCACAGACATGATATCGATTCACACAAGTTTACTGTAATAATATGGTAACATACATGTACTAAGCAGTAATAGTAGCTATACTAACCAGTATTTCATACCATTACAAAAAAACTTTGTCATGCTGGTAAAATGTAAGAAACTGAACAATTATATTAACATATTACTCAATCACTCATGATTAGCTGTTGCATACTTGTAATAAAGGTTACAGGATTGCATAACAGGAGATGTGTGATATTCCTTGTATTCCAGCAGTGGCATACTATGACAAAATGAAATATATTCAACACATATATGTTGCCATAAAAGTTTAGCATCTACATTAGTAGTGAATAATCAGAGTTGTATTTTCTGTTTGTGATTGCTCTATCCGAACCTTTATGTGCATTTTTGTCTGTTAAAAGCATTCTCTAGTATGCTCCTTGATCTGTTTAAAACTTTCATTTAGTGGCTACAGCTAGGAACTGTAATAGTGTGCATTACTATAATTGTTTTTGTTTAATTTAAATTACTAAATTGTAAACTGCTTTTTCATACTGAGACTTGGATTTTCTATTTGCGGTTGTTCTTTCTATGCTTTTAAAGTGAGGTTTCTGTGTTCTGCTCAGGTGGCATAATCTTGATAGAGGCCTGTTGTGTAGGCTGGAAGTTTTGTTTGTGTTTCTGGCAGCCATTTTCTGCTGATTGTCTTCATTATTGAGAGTAACAAGGCCTCCTGACATTCTGTAGTACGAGTGATTGGGTAATAGCAGGGGCTGAGGAGTAATCTGATCTTCCCAACTCTTCCATTCTTACTGCTATATAAACCCTGTGTCTTATAAAGGCTCTGCTTGTATTGTCAGGCTGTGGATTGCATTGCATAAGTGGAAATTCCTTAAGATTCCAAGAGCAGGCTAAGTTATTTCTTACACTTATTTCACTGAATTGCACTTCTGAAACGCTTATAATTGTGCTATACAGTTAATCTACTATATTTTTGCACTGTTATAAAGCTTTTTTTTATTGTTTCACTGCATTTATGTACTGTTTTAAACTGTTTTAACATTACTTAACTGTAAACTGCTTTTTCATACTGAGAGTTGTATTTTCTGTTCGCGATTGCTCTATCCGAACCTTTATGTGCATTTTTGTCTGTTAAAAGCATTCTCTACTCTGCTCCTTGATCTGTTTAAAACTTTCATTTAGTGGCTACAGCTAGGAACTGTAATAGTGTGCATTACTATAATTGTTTTTATTTAATTTAAATTACTAAATTGTAAACTGCTTTTTCATACTGAGACTTGGATTTTCTATTTGTGGGTGTTCTTTCTATGCTTTTAAAGTGAGGTTTCTGTGTTCTGCTCAGGTGGCATAATCTTGATAGAGCCCTGTTGTGTAGGCTGGAAGTTTTGTTTGCGTTTCTGGCAGCCATTTTCTGCTGATTGTCTTCATTATTGAGAGTAACAAGGCCTCCTGACCTTCTGTAGTACGAGTGATTGGGTAATAGCAGGGGCTGAGGAGTAAGCTGATCTTCCCAACTCTTCCATGCTTACTGCTATATAAACCCTGTGTCTTATAAAGGCTCTGCTTGTATTGTCAGGCTCTGGATTGCATTGCATAAGTGGAAATTCCTTAAGATTCCAAGAGCAGGCTAAGTTATTTCTTACACTTATTTCACTGAATTGCACTTCTGAAACGCTTATAATTGTGCTATACAGTTGATCTACTATATTTTTGCACTGTTATAAAGCTTTTTTTATTGTCTCACTGCATTTATGTACTGTTTTAAACTGTTTTAACATTACTTAACTGTAAACTGCTTTTTCATACTGAGAGTTGTATTTTCTGTTTGTGATTGCTCTATCCGAACCTTTATGTGCATTTTTGTCTGTTAAAAGCATTCTCTACTCTGCTCCTTGATTTGTTTAAAACTTTCATTTAGTGGCTACAGCTAGGAACTGTAATTTTTTCCCACTCACCCACCCTCCCTAGTGTTGTGTGTTTTTATACTTGGTGGCTTTGCAGTTGCCCACCCATACTGTATATCTGATCTGTGACACTCCTCCCAGTCTAGTGTCATTAGTTCACTCAATCTAATAGAGAACATTTGTGAAGGCCAACCCACTCAGATTCTTAACGTTGAATTAACTTCTGTTCCAGCTTTCTCCATTTCCACTTTACTGGAAAAAAAAAATCTAAGCTTGCTTCCCCCCTTTCCTGTGGCAGGTCAGATACGGATTTGCTGTGTCTAGGACTGTTTGTGAGCTCCTAAGTCCCCCCACTTAACTGGGGTTAAACTATTCCTGGCGCCATAAAGTCTGCTTTTCAAAATTTCCCTTGCAACTAGCCAGCTTTTTAGTTTTAGCACTCATCTGTTTCTTTGATCTCAGCACTTGTTCAGAACTCATTGTAAGCACTAAATAAGTTACAAATTACTACAGCACTCAACTTTCCTCACTTGTCTAGAGGAAAACAGTTTTTAGTACTTATATAGCCAAACTGGAAGCAAAGCTCTCTTTACCAAAGACAGGCCTAGACAGTCAAGAGGAGAAGGTAAACACTTGCACCGCATCACACTCATCACATAGTCCCTCAAAACCTACACCACCAAAACACACACACAGAAACACAAAACATACACCTACATTCGCGGAGGCTCTCTGTACTAATCTGCCCAAACAACAGATACCTCCAAAGCAGAAATGCAAGCAACCTCCACCCCCCAACACAACCCAAATGACACATAGTCCACATACTCAGCGTGCCACTCAACTACAGCCCTTAAGGCATAACTTACCCAACACTCTAGTCATAGGTGACTCTATAGTCAGGCACACTGATGTTCCACTCACCAGGCTAAACAAGGAAAAAGTTACTGTCAGCTGCCTGTCAGGTGCCAGGATCCGCCACATAACGCACACACTCAGGTCACTCCACAACAAGTACAAATATGACTATGTCATTGTCCATGCTGGTGTGAATGACCTGAGATGTACCTCCCTGGACTACATGAAAAGAGACATGGAGGAGCTCCCTGATCTTGTAGCCCAGGCCGGTATGACCCTAGCCCTGAGTAGCATCCTGCCATCACCCAGAATGACACCACAGTACAAGGACAAAATGATTGACTTTAACAATTGGCTAAGCTTCTGGTGTCATTCTAAGGGAATCCAGTATCTGTCTGCCTGGGATGACATGATCGACAGACCACGCTGCTTTGCCAGAGATGGCCTGCACCTGTTGCCCTTGGGAGTCCGGATACTGGCAAAGGCTCTTGCCACCCCTATAGTGCCTTTTTTAGGCAAGGTTCAAATGACAGATTCACCACTGTAACAGGTACAAGCAAGCAAAATCTGAGGGTAATGCTACTCAATGCTAGAAGTCTAAACCTCAAAATGCACTCACTCGAGGCACTCCTTAAAATGGAGAACATTGACATCTGTGCAGTGACAGAGACCTGGTTCAAAGCTCCAGAGAGCACCCCTGCATTACCAGGCTATAATTCATACCCCACCTTTCGGCCACCAAACCCGGACCGAAATAGTAAAGGTGGAGGCGTGCCCATATTCATTAAGGATATCCACACCTCCAAGCTAGTTGCTCAGCATAATGCGTCCGAGATTATTCAAGTTCAACTAACTCTGGGCAAAACCGCAATCCAGATTGTAGACTGCTACAGACCCCCCACCATGCCCCAGGATTCCCACTCCTCTTTTCTTGATACACTGGAAAATATTAAGGTACAACCCAACACTCTAATAATGAGTGATTTCAACTACCGTACCATTAACTGGGAAAACTACTCATGTACCAACTCTCTTTCTCAACGCTTTCTGGAAATCATAAATTCCAACGCTTTGGATCAACTTATCCACACCCCCACCAGAGGCAGCAATATCCTAGACCTGGTCATCACCAACATGGGTGACCGGTGTTCCAGACCAGAGGTCAGCTCCTCGTTGGTCAGATCCGACCACAAGCTAATCACCCTAGACATCCACATCCCGCTTCCATCCCCCATTAGGATAGCAACCGTAAAAAATTACTCCAAAGCCAACTTCACGCTTCTTAAGACAGAAGTGGCAAACTTCATGACACCCATGCGGATGGACAATAGAGGTACAACTGCTGAATCCTACACAAATGCACTTTATAAGCACTTACACAAGTGCATGGATCGTGCTATCCCTAACAGAACCAAGATGCTATCCTCCAAAAAAAGGAGGCCAATCTGGTGGTCTTCTGCCATAAACAAACTCTACAACAGAAGAAAGAAACTGTTGCAAAAAAGAGTAAAATTCCACGATTGGAGGAACTCCCTGGTCAGCCTCAGTAAGAAGCTGAGATCCCTCATAAAATCCTCCAAAGCTAGTTATGAAAACAAAATTGCCACTGATTCTAAAGACAACCACAAAGCATTCTATAGCTATGCTAAAAATCTCAATGGCAACACTCAGATCTGCTCTGAGTTACAGCACAATGACACTAAATATACAGAACCAACTGATATTGCCAACATCCTGGCAGATAGGTTCAGTGTTAACTTTACCCCCCTCTCACCCCCTAAAGGGCCCATCTTTATACCAGAAGAATGCAAAGTTCCTATAATCACGGCTGCACAGGTAAAAACTTCACTCTCCAAAGCCAAGAACACAGCATCCATGGGACCTGACAACATCCCAGGCTGCCTTCTACATGAACTACAGAATGAACTGGCACCCCACCTAAATACCATGTTCAATCATAGCCTCACCTCAGGCTTTGTGCCCATTGAATGGCGCACCGTGACAGTTATCCCACTCCACAAAGGGGGGGGCCAGAACATACCCCGGGAACTACCGCCCCATTAGCCTGACAAGCCTCGTCTGCAAAGCCATGGAACGTATCATCATGGAACTCATAAACAAAGACATTGGAGATCTCCAAACCCTGGACACCACACAGTTTGGGTTTGTAAAAGGCAGATCATGTCTCCTAAACCTGATAGACTTCTTTGACGTAGTCACCAAGGCCATGGATGAGGGTAAGGTGGTTCACACAGCCTATCTAGATCTCGCCAAGGCGTTCAACACCATCCTCCACTCTGGAATTATAGATAAACTCACTAAACTAGGTATAAATCCCTGTGTCACAAGATGGGTTGCCAACTGGCTTACTGAAAGAACCCACAATGTGAAAGTAGCAGACTCCAAATCAGACTTCAGACCAGTGACAAGTGGAGTACCACAGAGTTCAGTCCTGGGTCCTCTCCTGTTTGGTATCTACTTCTCTGAAGTACAGGCTAACACAGAAGGTCTTTGGCTAACTAAATTCGCAGATGACTGCAAACTAGGAGCCATAATTGAAACTCCTAATGATGTGGACATCCTACAAAAGGGCCTCACTGAGACAGATGCCTGGTGTCAAAGACATGGTCTCAAGCTCAATACCAAAAAGTGCATTGTCATCCCCTTTGGTAAAAATTCTGTACCCATGAACTAACACATAGGCGGTAGTCTACTTAACACCGAAAGTGTGATAAGAGACCTTGGGACACAGGTGGACAGTAGTCTCTCCTTTGATAATCACATCGCCAAAGTGGTCAGGAAATCCTTCTACGTGGCACACCTCATCACAAAAGGTTTCTCATCCACAAAAAAAGAGGTAATTCTTCCCCTCTACTCATCACTCATTAGACCCATTATACAGTACAACGCCCCTTTTGGTATGTACCTCACAAGACATCTATAACAACTGGAAAGGCCGCAAAAATACCTCACAAAGAGGATTACTGGCCTCAAACAGATGCCTTACGCAGACCGTCTCAAAAAACTCCAGCTTTACTCCGTCGCATATCGCCTACTCAGAGGCGATCTCTGCCTAACATACAAAGCTATGTCAAACCCAGAGCTGTTGGACATGCTCCACTTAAAGAAATCCCAATCCCTCCGAGCTACACGCTCTAGGGACCTAAACCTTGTCACCACAATAAACAGAACATGCTGGAGGGATAGATTCCTTTCCCAGAGACTTCCCATACTCTGGAACAGACTACCTATCTATGTCAAACAGAGCTCCTCATTAGCACTCTTCAAAAAAAATCTTGATGTTTGGATGGGTAATAGGAAATTCACCCCAGAGATCACTTCTCTGGTTCTGCTTGACAGGGGCACAGGAAAATAACTTTCTTGGGTGGCGAAAGCCAGGGTACATTTTTGACTAGGCTTGTATAGGCCCTAGGCCCAATAGCCTAGTACCTACCTATGAACCTATGGATGTGTAAAATAACAGACTCTAGGTCTTTTTTAGATCATTGCTTATTTGCAAGAGTTTCTAGGTTTATGGGAAGCAATACTGTAATAAAATGTGCTGATATTATCATCATCATTATCAACCCCTATTATCAACATGGGATAAGGATGTTTGGTCAACTGTCACTATCCTAATTCAATGCCACTCTCTCACCTCCTCTAATGGTCAAGTCCAACTGTTGCAGGTCTTCACGCAGTCCAGCCATCTCTTTACTGGATTTTCTTTTTTCCCCTAGCCTTCTCCCTCACAAATTTTCCTCATTAGATTGTCTTCTGATTTCCTGTGCATGTGACCGAACTGCAGTAGTCTGTTTTTTTTTTTACCTTCACTGCTACTGGAAATACTTCGGGCTGCTCTTATGTTCTCATTTCTTCCATGGTGTACACCCTACTACCCATTTCAGGTACTTCAGCTCATCACCTATAGCTTCCTCAGTCTCTCTGCCTTCACTGCCTAGGTTTCTATACCAGACAGTAATACTGGTCGCACCACTGTTTTGAACACTTTAGTTTCCATCTTTTTTTGGCATTCGGTCACACACCATCCCGGACACCCTGTGTCAGTGGGGTGCAGCCCCACCAATTCTAGTTTTGGCCTCCTCATTCAGAGTTCCCTTTTCCTCAATCACCCTTCCCAGACTCTTGAAGCTGTTAACCTGTTCCATTTCTTTCCCTTCTATCTCACTTTTCAGCTTCTTCTGATTTCCCCCATTTGGTGCTATGACAACTGCCTTGCTTGTACTCAGTTTCATTCCATGCACCTTCCATTTTGCATTCCATTCTCCTATTTACTAAAGTTCTAATTCAGAGTCTGCTTGTAATGTCACCTGCATATGGCAACTGTTGATCTGTCCCTTTGATCTGCTTGCTAACATAGTCCATCACCTGTATGAATAACAGCAGGGTCAGAATTTAGCCTTGATGCACATCTACTCCTACTAGGAACCATTCTGTGAGTCTGAACACTGCTTATACTTGTGTCACTGGATCCCTGTACATAGCCTGCACTAATTTTGCCAGTGCTTCCAGGACTTTGAACCTTTGCAGGACTGAACAAATCAGCTTTCTTAGGAGCTTGTTATATGCTTTATCCAAGTCTAGGAATGCCCAGTTTCACTCTCTCTTCATCTCTAGCTTCTTCTCAACTATCTGTCTCACTGTAAACATCAGGTATGCTGTGCTGCATCCTGATCTGAAATCGAACTACTCATCTCTCATTTTACTTTCTACTACTCTGCATGATCGTTTAGCCATCACTCTCTCCAAGGACGTTCATGCAGAATGACAGGAGTTTGAATCCACTATACTACCCACAGTTGTGAATGCCTTCTTTGTTCTTGTACACTGGAGCTAAGATGCTTATTCGCCAGTTGAATGGGATATGCCTTTCTCTCCATATAAGTACCCTCTGAAGCCATTTCTCCCCTAACTCAGCCAACATCTTGCTCATAACTGCAGTGATCTCAACTGAGCTTGCTGCTTTCTCTGACTTCATTTTCCTTAGTGCTGTTCTTACTTCATCTATTAAGGAATCTTCTTGTGGGTAGTACCTGGAGAAGTACAGCTTCTTTGCGATTTTCTTCAATCAAAAGCTGCAGGAAGTAATCTTTCCATCTGCTTTTGATGCCCTATGGATTGGTGAACAGATTGTTGCTGGTATCCCTTATGAAGGCTGTCTGATCACAGTCTTCTTTATTTTTCTTTATTTGCCTTGTAACCTTTCTTTGTGCCATCTGCTGAGTCATTTTCCAGAAGCAGGAAGAGTGCCTCTGATGTCTTTTTCTTTGCTACTGTGATTGTTCTCTTAGCCTCTTTGTTAGTCAACCAGTATTTCTTGTCAGCTACATCTATCTTTTCAGTCTCCTACTTTTCCTGTACTACTACTTTCTTTTGATAAATTCCTGGACTTTTGCATTCCACCACCAGCTTTCCTTATGTACTTTATTTCCATATCTGACTTGGCTGCATATCTGTTCCACAGTCAACACAGCTGTCGTTTTGAGATGATGACAATTCTTCTTCAACTTCACCTATTTCCCCTATTTCCTGACGTGACACAGACCTGAGTGAATTCTTTAACTCTTGTGCTTCTGCTCTGTTCAACTTCCAGAAGTCTTTAGCCTAGTCTGTTGACCTTTGAGCTTTCTTTGACCACTTCTACCACTGGTTTATGCTGTGAGCTAAATGCTTCACTGGGGATGACTTTGCAATCTCTACTCTAATACCCTTTCCTTACTAGGAGGAAGTCTGCTTGCGTTGCATATTGGCCACCCTTGTATGTGATCCTATCACTGTCTCTTTTGTTGAACCATGGGTTTGCCACCATCAAACTATTTTCCGAACAGAAATCTATCATGTTCTCTCCGTCTTTATTCCTGCTGCCCCACCCACCATGTGAACTAAGGTAGTCTGTACCATCTGATCCAATGTGAACATTTAAGTCCCTCATTATCAACACCAATTCACATTGTCCTGCTTTATCTAGCAGGCCTTGGAACTGCTGCCTCAATGAAATCTCTTCTTCGCTATCACAACCCTGCTGTGTTACCATACGCTGAGATTATGAAGACTGTCACATCTTTACACTGGAGTCTAACTGCAATGAGTTCATCACTAATTCTAATAACATCTCTCAATGTCTTCTCTAAACTCACCTTTAGCACAATTCCCACAACATTTCTAGTCTGTCTTCCCCCTGAACAGTAGACTCTGGATCCCAAGCCAAGTGACTTTTCTGCACTGCCTTTCCATCATGTCTCCTGGATGCACAGGATGTTAAACCTACCCCTTACCAACATGTTATCCACTTCTAAGTTGCTTCTTGTCAATAAACTTATACTGAGTGAAGCAATCCATAGTTCATGTTTGGCAGGTTGACTGATTTTATGTCTAGCTTTCGCTCAACAGAGCTATCCCAGGTCACCCAGCCTGGGCAACTGGACACTGGTTTCCATTAGCTTACTGACCTTTGGCTGCTAGGCTTTACAGTGGGCAAACTCTGTTCAACAGAGGCACAGAGACCCCTTCTAAAATTAGAATGGGTCCCTGGCATAGGTAGGGATACATCAGGTGCCCAACTGACTTGCTGACTGCAAATATCCATACCCATTTTTGGCAATATTAATCAACATGATTGAATCACCTAGAGCCCATTTTTACACTGTCAAGTGGCAAGTCATGATATAGCACACAGTCTCTGATCTGATAATGCTTGGTGAAGGTATGAACAGAAGTCCATGTTGCAGCCTCCAGGGGTGACAGGCTGTGCAGCAGTGGGTACCAGTGCTGGCATGGTCAGTCTGGGCCAATCAAGATTGCCCTTCGTTTTTCCTCCCTTACTTTAAGCAGTACCCTTAAAATGAGTGGTAGAAGGGGAAATGCATACATCGAGAGGTTTACCCATTGGAAGTATAGAGCATCCACTTTCCAGGCCTTGCTGTGAGGTTCCCTGGTGCAGAATTTGCTGAGCTGATGATTGGAGTGGGAGACAAAGAGGTCCACCTTCGGGGTGCCCCATTTCTGGGTTACAAGGTTGAAGGTTCTGTGGTCTAGCTGCCACTCATGTGGGTCTAGCAAATTCCTGCTTAAGTTGTCTGCCAGAGAGGTTCGGGAGCCTGGCAGGAATTGTGCTAGCAGGTGTATTTGCATGGCTGAGGCTATGCCAAAGGGTCATAGCGAGCCTGCAGAAAGGATAAGAGTGAGTCCCTCCCTGCTTGTTGATATACCACATCACTGTGGTGTCTGTTTTGATCACTAGAGGCCCTGGGTAGAGTAGGGGTCTGAAAGTTGTCAGGGCGTGCTGAACAGCTAGCATCTCTTTATGGTCAATGTGCAGATGTATTTGATTTGGGCTCCAACTGCCCTGAATGCACCTGCTGTCCAGGTGTGTACCCCAGGCATAGTCTGATGCATCTGTGGTGAGGGTCTGGGTGGCATGGGGTTGTGAGAAGGGAAGTCCCTTGTTGTGGTTGCATGCTGCTGCCCACCAAAGAAAATCTTTCCTTAGACACGGAATCATAGGTATGACAGCTTCCAGGTCTTAAGAGTGTTGACACCAACGGCTTTTTAGGTACCATTGTAGTTTCCTCATATGCAGTCTGGCATATGGAATGAGTAGAATGCAGGAGGCCATGAACCCTAGAGCTTACAGGATTTTCCTTGCAGATAACTGGGTTCTGGTGGCTAGTTGAGAGAAGTAGCCTATCAGGTAGGCTTGTTTTTCTGGAGTAAGGAATGTCATCTGGGATGCTGTGTCTAGACTTGCTCCCACGAATACAACTGTTTTGTGTGGGGACTAGTTTTGATTTCTTTTAATTGATAGTATACCCAGGGAGGTCAGTAGGTCCTTTACAAAAGTCAGGTGCTGTGCTTTTCCTGACTGTCTGCCTGAATCAGGCAATCGTCTAAGTAGGGGTAAATTTGAATATTTCTGTCTGCAAAAAGCAATGGCTGGAGCCAGGCATTTTGTGAAAACTCTGGGAGCAGTGGATAAGTCAAAGGGAGGCGCAGAAAACTGAAAGTGCATAGATCCTGCCCTGAAACTCAGATATTTCCTGCAAGATTCCCTGATTGGGATGTGTAGGTAGGCCTCTTGTAGGTCTAGGGTGCCTAACCCAGCATCCTTGAGAAGCTGCTGGAGGGTGAGCATTTTGAATTTTGGTATCACCAGAAAGGTGTTTAGAATGGATAGATCGAGGATTGGGTGCCAGTTGCCCTCTTTTCCGGGTACCAGGATGAATATGGAAAAGAAACCTTGGCCTATCTGGTCTGCAGGAAAATGCTGTATTGCCTTCATGGAGAGCAGGGAAAGGACTTGCTTTTTGGCCTCTACCCACTGGTTTGGAGGAAGATCTGGGAACCCTTTTGGGGTTGGCAGAGTGTGGAAATAAAATTTGTATCCCTGTGATACTATGTTGAGGTCCCATCGGTCGTTGGTAATAGAGGCCCAGTTGTTTGCATGGAAGGAGAGTTTTCCTTCTAGGGGCACAAGCAGGTGGGCAAAGGTAAGGGGTGGAGGTGTAAAGTCATTGTGAGTTCTTACCATAAGGGGCTGGCTTAGCGCTTCCTGTTTTTGAATTGGAGGAACTCCATTGCTTAGATATCTGCATTCCCTGGGACTGCTGTCCTGGGGGTCTGCTTCCCCTGGGTCTGGGCTGAGCTGGCCTGGAGGGGGCCGGAAAGGACCAGTGCTTGGAGGGGCAATGCCTACTGAACCTCGGAGGCTGGACCTGATTTAGCTTTTTCTTCCATCTTTTTTAAGACCTCTTCTGCCTTGGTGCCAAACAAATTGCCTTTGTTCAATGCTGCGTCCAATAATTTTGATTTGACATGGTCTGGCAAGGTCTGTTCCTTAAGCCAAGCATAGCTTCTAAGGACAGAACCAGTGACTGCTGTCCTGCAAGATGCTTCTAGGGCATCAAAACCACATTGCAAGGTGTGCTTAGTAACTTGGCTTGCAGAATGCATAAGCTCTTGTAATTCTTTATTTTCTGCACAAGCAGGAAATGAAGATATTTTTTGTTTGAGGAGATCCATGGTATGCTGTGGAAATTTCAGCATGTGGAACTGACAATTTAGTGCTCTAATTCCAAGAGTTGCAGAGGTGTATACTTTTTTACCCCATCTGTGTAAAGCTTGGGAATCCCTGTCTGGGGGGATTCTTAGCTGAGGTTGCTTTAATTCCTTTTTGTCCAAGAGAGATGACCTCTGGGTCAGCAGTAGGATTTTCGGAAAGGAATTTGTGAGAGTCAGGGACTCTGTAGTACCGGTCAGGTTTCCTGGGAGCAGGAGGAAGGGTGTCAGCAGTCAAACTGGATTCCATAAAAACATCATCCACAACTTCCAAGACAGAAGGAATGGCTAAAGATATGTGCTGTGGTAAATCTAAGAATTCCCCAAGTCTCTTTTTTGACTGAGGATAGTCCTGACATTCTCACTGGAAATGCTCCCTTAAAGTATGTAAGGTTTCACCAAATGAAAAATCTTCAGGAGGAGAGGAAGAAGGAATGGATTCCTCTGCATCAGAATCCTCATAAGCAGAGAGGGGTTGCATGTCTTCATATTCAGAAACCTCAGTCATTGGACTCTTGTTCAGATAAAACTACTGGGGACAAGTCTCTTTTTCTTTTGGAAGGCGTAGCCTGGTTTCCCCTAATAATCATAATAAGGTCTTCTGCCATTTTAAGCATTTGAGATTGAGGCATGGAAGCAGGTGTCTGAGCTTGGATCGTCAGTTTTTTAGGTGTAGTTCGTACCCTGGGCCTTAGAAACTCGGTAGTTTTAGAAAGAACTGAAGATGTGAAAGAAGTCGTCAGTTTGTGTCGAGTATTGGTAGTGCAAAGAACTTCCTCGAATGACGGTGCCTGCTCAAATTGACTTGAGGTTGGCTCTTAACATGGAAAACAATCTTTGTAATTGCTTTGACCTCTGCAAGAAGATTATCTGAGTTGCACACTGGCGTGGTGGATCAACCTTATCTCATTTTCCAAAAAGACTGAGTTTTCTTTAGAATTAATTCTTCATTTATGCCTAAAGTGGTATACAGGTTTACTTTAAACCAAGCTATCCATCTCACTGTCTTCGGACCCATCCAAGATAGAGACATCCGCAGGATCCTTAGTCGAAGAAGAGTCTCGCGGCATACCGGACTCCAAACGGGTCTCGGTAGTGGCCTGTGAATCCACAGAAGCAGGCATCAGGGGCTGCGAAAGCGCCTCACTGAGGACCGGAGAACTGACGACTAGTTTAACGGAAGTGTTGTCGGCAGTTTTGGACCTCTGTGGTCTGTCTCTGTCTTTATTCTTACATTTTTTCGAGGACTGAGAGCTTACATCGATCTATGTACATGTTAATAATTATATTTACATGCAAAGATTATGTGGGGATAATTAACGTTTCAGAGTGAGCCATTTCATACAGCTTACCAGAGCAAATCCGTTCATTCTAACAGTCGAGTCCAAGGACTCCGAGCCCTTCTAAATACAAATAAATCCTTTGCCGAGCGAATAATAACAGCTGAGCCTGAGCCCTTCTAAATAAATAAATCCTTGCTGAGCGAGCGAGCCTTCCTTTCTGGCTGGTTCATTCCCGCTCGCAAAGCATTTGAACCAGCTGGAAACCCAGAAAAATGTGAGCCGCGAGCTCGATTCCTGGAAACATCAAAAATCCTGACAAGGCCCATGAAAAATAGGTACAAATCTGTACGCTGATTAACATAAAATTTGCATACATAATTATGTAACCTCACCCACTCCAATGGGATTGTGGGATACCAACTTTCAAATGCAAACTGAAGAACAGACAACCAAAATATGGCACCGGTGTCCCCCTGCAGCCATACCAATGTCCCATTACCTGGCTATTATGCCCATTTATCATAAACACTAATGTGTGCATACTGTTTTACTAATACAATGATTACTTGGATTTTATTTTTACATTTTACAGCCCAATGCACAAACGTCAACAACAGACATCTGCTAAACAAAATACTGTCTCACAACAAAACTAGACTTGGCATTAAAACATCTCTGCCCTTGAAACTCACATTCATTGAAACAGCATTGAAACCCACACCACATTAAAAAAATGCATTTGGCCAGTGATGGATAAAGATTACCTTTGGGCTGTTTTCAAATCACTGGCTCCTTGCACACAAAACAAGAAACATACATGTTTTCTTTGATACACCTTCCTGACTTTATTAAATTATATTCCTTGTATAATACAGCACACTTGTTAGAGCACATTTTACATTTATTGTTTGAATATTTTCCAGTAGGCTGTAGGCAATGAAACAAAATGCATGAACCAATAATGACAAAACTGCCCAATTCAGAACATTTGCATCATAAAAGTCTACTTCCAGTGTGTCCACACCCACACTATAAATAGAATGACAGTAGTGTAAGCAATAGGCATATAGCACAGCTTCTTGTACTTATTTTCAATTTCATTTTTTGGGGGGGTGCACAAAAAGCCAAAAAACAGGGACACATTTTTAAATATTGCTTGTATAATTTTGGAAAGTTGCTAGAATAAAATGCTGTGTTACCATCATGCATTTCATTGGCAAGTCTTGAACCCAGGACCCTGTACACTACAATCAAAGCAACATACCACTATGCCAAATCAGAAGTTTCATGAAATATAGGAAGACTGAAACTTAAATGGCCATCATTTAGTGAATTCAGTTCTCACTTCTCACCATAGCTCTCAACCTCTTTGCACAAAAACCTGGACAAAACCAATAATGAGGGAATACAAATTCAGTTTTTCTCAGTTCTCACCATAGCTATCTCAACTGTTAGCATAAAAAACCTGGACAAGGCCAATAATGGGGGAATAGAACCCCAAAATAGGGACAAATTTAAAATACTGATCTTATAAACTTAGAAAATTGCTGGAACAAAAGGCTTTGTGTTACCATTTATTTTCTGAAGAATGTGAAGTCTGAAATTCAAATTCCTGTCATTATTTAAATGAATTCAATCCTGCAATAATTTCCACAGAAATCCTGAAAACCACAGATTTTATGAGGAACAGTCTCAGATTATATGAAAATTTGAGGGACAAATTTAGAAGTGGTGGTGGCTAGGGAATTTAGGCTCTTTTTACCCTGTACCCAAGGTACAGAGTTTGAGCCAGAGTACCTCTAGCCACCAGGTGTATTGCAACACACACACTAGCCACCAGGTGTATTGCAATGGGGGCATTTTCACACACACACACACACACACACACACTTAAAAAGATAGCATATACTTTTTCAACTTCTTTGAATTGCTGTATCATGCAATTCCAATCCCAGCAAAAAGTTCTAGAGAAGTGTCCACGGTTGTTTTGCATTAGCTTTGCCTCTTGGTTGCAATACTTGCATGGAGCCTTCATCAACGAGAGTGATAAATTCTATGGAATGGAGCCTTACCACAGCGATTTTACACTGGTCCATGAATCAGAACTCCATATCATATTGAGCCCCCTTGCCTAAACCAGGTTTGCTCATTGCAACAGAGGTTTCTGAAACCTGTCTTCTGCTGCATACTAAAAAATATGTTTTGGTGGAGGTGTGAGATGTACACCGTTTGTGCTTTATGGCTGGCATTAGACCAAGCAAATGCAGAGACTGAGAAGACAAGCAAAAGCAAAAGTAGAAAAATGCTGCAGAACCCGGGTCTATATCACCATATCGAATGGTGATAATGCCGAACTGTGAAAATATCGAAAGTTCACGAGAACGAACTTGTGTTTTTGGGGTCGCGGTACAGTGAGGATTGGGATATTTCCCCTTTTCTCACTGTAGTGCGACCTCGGAGTGGGAATATATATTTAGCGGGGGGTGTGGGGGCGCAGCCCCCCACAATAACAAGTTTGTTCTCGTGAACTTTCAATATTTTCGCCATTCAGCATTTTCACCATTCGATATGGTGATACAGACCCGCAGAACCCGCATCCCCACTGATGATTATTAATATAATACATTGGGACATAGTTTTTCATTATAATCTCATTAAGGGAGTTTCTTTTCTATATTTTGCATAGGAATGCATATTTAAAAATAGTTCTGTGTTGCACAATCACAGATGGCAGCGCAGTGTCTTCTAAAAGATGATTCTTGCATTTTTTTTAGATCTACTGTGCTAATTTTCTAATTGCACTTACATCGATCTATGTGCATGTTAATAATTATATTTACATGCAAAGATTATACGGGGATAATTAATGTTTCAGAGTGAGCCATTTCATTCAGCTTACCAGAGCAAATCCGTTCCTTCTAACAGTCGAGTCCAAGGACTCCGAGCCCTTCTAAATACAAATAAATCCTTTGCCGAGCGAATAATAACAGCTGAGCCTGAGCCCTTCTAAATAAATAAATCCTTGCTGAGCGAGCAAGCATTCCTTTCTGGCTGGTTCATTCCCGCTCGCAAAGCATTTGAACCAGCTGGAAACAGGGAAAAACGTGAGCCGCGAGCTCGATTCTGACAGGCTGGTAGCCCTGCCGAGTTGACATCGTTACGCATGCGATGACATCAGCTAAAGTGCGGAAAATTTAAAAAAAAAAAAGGGGAAAAAAAAAGAAAAAAATTTGGAAATGAAGGGGTGCCACTCGGGAATCGTGGCACCCCATTATTTCGACCCCAAAACTCTGTAAAAACCGAGTAATTCGGGACAGTTGGGAGGTATGAGCGACAGCAACTGACCCAGAAAAACTAAGCCTCAGGTATTCAGACCGACTTAGGGCTAGCCCGGCAAGATAACCCAAGTGTGATGACTGCTACAGTGAAACACGAAGAACATCTGCATAACCACTATCCACTGCTTCAGTTAGTTTTACAAAGAAATTAATAAAGTTAAAGGGGAAGTATCTTACTTTGATAAAGCTAGCTAAATTGATGATGGTCCAAGGTTGAGAGATTTTCAATGTCCAGATTAATGAATGTTAAGACAATGCACTCTTTAGCTCTACACATGAAGTTAGTTAGACTAATGGGTTTATAGTTACCAGGGTCCGTGGTCAGGCCATCCTTGTGTAATGGCATTACAATATGTGTTTTGTAGGTTCAGGAATGTAACCGGTGGAGAAACTTAGATTAAAGAGGTTATGTAGGGGTTTAGAAAAAAACATATTTGGCACTAATAATCAGGCAGCCTCGTCAAGGCCCATGGATAAATTATTCTTAGTTTTTGAAAAGGGCTGAGAGAACTTGTTCCATAGTAATTAAAGTGGGGGGCTGGGATTGTGAAACCTGTGATATAGTTGTAACTGTGGGTGGAGTAAAATCTACACTTGATTTGTTAGCTAGGATATCAGCTATTTCTTTCTGGGTCAGAGAGTGGAGTGTAGTATTATTATGGACCAGCTTCAAACACCATTAGGCATTAGTTCTTAACATCCTGACATAGTTAAAGAAACATATGCAGTTTTTTTTGGTTTTAACAGCTGTTCATATTCAACTTTGAGCTTTCTAATGGTTCCCTTAAACTCTTTGTTAGTTTACTTAAGTTTATTCCTAAAGTAGATAGAATGAGATCTCTTATAAGCATTAAGCAGTTTCTTTCTCTTGTTATATAACTTATTTATAAGGGTAAACTTCTCATATATTTGTTGTGGATAGAATTGCCTTAGGAGCTTAAGCAATAGGATTCTTCAGAGGAGGAGAACAGCAGAATTTATTTAAGTCATTAAGTAACTGTTGAAGGTTTGCTTTTGAGAAGTCCACAAACACAGAGCTATTAATAGGGGAAGTACCACCAGTTTTAAAGCAAGAGGTCACTAAATTATGATCTGGTTTAACAATGCATGACGATACATATAGAGATGTGCAAGAAGAGCCCCTATTTGTGAGAACTAACAAAGTTCGCAGATGACTGCAAACTAGGAGCCATAGTCAAGTCCCGAAGTGATGTGGTCATCCTACAGAAGGCCCTCACTGAGACAGATGCCTGGTGTCAGAGCCATGGCCTCAAGCTCAATGCCAAAAAGTGCAGTGTCATCCCCTTTGATAAAAACTCTGTACCCATGAACTACCACATTGGCAGCAATCTACTTAACACCAAATGCATGATAAGAGACCTTGGGACCCAGGTGGACAGTAGTCTTTCCTTTGATAGTCACATTGTCAGAGTAGTCAGGACGTCCTTCTACGTGGCACACCTCATCATAAAAGGGTTCTCATCCAGGAAAAAAGAAGTCATTGTTCCCCTCTACCCGTCACTCATTAGACCCATTATAGAGTACAACGCCCCTTGTACCTCTCAAGACATCTGCAGCAGCTGGAAAGGCCACAGAAGTACCTCACAAAGAGGATTACTGGCCTCAAACAAATGCCCTACACTGACCGCCTCAAAAAACTCCAGCTTTACTCCGTAGCATATCGCCTACTCCAAGGTGATCTCTGCCTAACATATAAAGCTATGTCAAACCCAGAGCTGTTGGACATGCTACACCTAAAGAAATCCCAATCCCTCCAAGCTACACGCTCTAGGGACCTAAACCTTGTCACCACAATAAACAGGACACGCTGAAGGGATAGATTCCTGTCCCAGAGACTTCCTATACTCTGGAACAAGCTACCCATCTATGTCAAGCAAAGTTTTTCATTAGCACTCTTCAAGAAAAATCTTGATGAGTGGATGGGAAATAGGAAATACACCCCAGGGATCACTTCTGTGTCTCTGCTGGACAGTGGCACAGGAAAATAACTTTCTTGGGTGGCGTAAGCTATAGTACCTTGCCGGCTAGGCTTATGAAGGCCCTTGGGCCGATAGCCTAGTACCTACCTATGAACTAGATCCAGGATATTGACACCTCTAGTAGGATGGCTAACTATTTGAGAAAGAGAATATGCATTTATAATGTCAAGGAAACACTGGGCATGTCAATCACTGGCAGTGTAAGTCAGCCAGTTTATTGATGGGTAGTTGAATACTGATACTCCACCACAATTGCCAGTAGGTCTGAAGAATGATAAGCATCACCCAGGAATACAGGGAGTGCTTTCATTGCTCTGAAACCATGTTTCTGTAACTACACATATATGAATATTTTCAAGTTGCAGGAGAGCTTCAGGTTTGGGCATTTTTAAGATACCTAGCACTGACTACAGTCACATAATGGGCTCCAAATTAGAATTTACTAGATTGGAATGCCCGTCAGATGGACTCTGCCTACAAACATACTATGGGGACAGCAAAAGCTTTAGCCAGAATGCAAAAGCCTAGGTAAGAGTGGTACAGCTCATTGCTGGCACAGCAAGAAGATTTTTCAATCATCTCATTCCAAGCTGAGACATACTGAATCAACCTAAAATGATACCAACTACATATCCAATTATTAAAGCCAATTATCTTGTCTTTGAATCTCTACATCATTCTGGGTGAAGGCAAAATACCACTCAAGACCATTTTCCTTCCTGCCTCAGATACATGCAACTCAATCATATCCTTCTGCATGCACTTCTGGGTAGAATGTTTAAGGTCATTCACCTCCATGGGGACCACTATCAGGTCATAATCATATTTGTCAGGATAGAGGGATCCACGAGCCCTTGTTACATCCTAGATCCTGGCTCCAGAAAGACAATTAACTGGCACCCTGTTCTTATCCTGCCTGGTGAACATCATGTCTGTATGTTTTATAACAGAGTCACCTACTACTAAAGCATGACCATGGTTTGATAGTCTTAGTGGCCCATAAGGGCTTGACATCTGCAGCCTTGTGACTCCTAGAGGTATGCATCTTAGGTATGGGTATGAAAGGTGAAGGTGGGTGTGTTGCTGTGTATGCTAATGTCTGAGGTTTCTTAGTCTTTAGCCTGGAAGGTTTAGGCAGTGTTCTGTTGACAATTTCAGTATAGTTGGTTTAATGGAAGTTCTCTGAGCTGTATGTGTATATCTGCTATGCTAACGAAATGTGTTCTGAAGTGAGCAGGTAGCCTCCAAGTAAAGTAAATACTTACACCTCTCACATAATGAATCATTGTGAAGTAGCAATAAAGAGGTTTGATAAGCATGAGGCAGTTAGTTATTACATTGCCTCAAAACACCTAATCAAAAAAAGTTGGCTTTATTTGCAGATGGTATTATTTTGCACTTGATAATTCCAGAAGAGGTCATTTCCATGTTATGGAATACTTTGAGAATGTTTCAAGTCTTTTCAGGGTACAAAATTAATGAAGATGAACCAAAGGCTATAGCAGTAAAATACATACTCTCCGATGAATTGGTTCAGCAATATTCAAACTTATGGGATGAGATAAGATGAAGTACTTTGATGTGTGGATTAAACATTATTCTGTTACGGCCGCTAAGAATATGTGAGAAGAGATTAAGCAAACGATAATATAAAAATTGATAAACCAGAAGATCTTGATTATGGATACAGAGAGTAAGATACAAGCAGCAAAAGGTTTTGATCTGTTTAGTTTTATATAGAGGTAATGCATATTTTTACCGACCAGTGAAGTTATGGACAGTAATTAATAAAGAGTTGAAGGAGTTTATTTGGGAGGAGTAGAGGGCAAGAGCTAAGTGGGATAAGTTGATCTTCCCCAAAGGACAAGGTGGTTTAGGATTACCTGATTTGAATGGGCACTTTAAAGTGGAAAGAGATGATAATGAATGGGGGGGTGCGAAATAAGGATACAGTAGGATTTTGGATGCAGACCCTTTAATGAGAATAACAGCCATACAGAATATTATATTCATAAAGTTGCACAAAGTGTTCTAACAAGTAAGCCACCATGGGAATGAAGAAATGAGACCGGGTACAGAGAATAGGCAAGAGGGGGCTGGAAGTTACTGGAGAAAACTGACAAAGGAACCAAGGTATTGGGAACAAATAACTAGAAAGGGAAGGTAATAGAGCAGGATAAGAACAAGAAGAAGTTTGGATTACAGGTTAGAGAATCCCTTCCCCAACATGGACTGCTATCATAATACAGTGAAAGGGATAGGGAAGTGCTAAGTAAAAAAAACACAACAACAAAAAAAAAAAACTCTTGTTGAGTCTCCAGTCAAGTCTAGATGAGAAGTTGCTATTAAAAGGTATACTTAGCAGGGTATATAAAATACTGCACGATAACTTAAGAATCAGGTGGAGAAGTTAGAAAATATTTAGAAGAGAGACTAGAAAGGCAGTTTACAAAAGAAGAATGGGAGGACATTGGCACCCAAGAATCCAACAAAGTCCAGAAGGTTTAGGATTCTTGCTTGGAACTGTTTGCATAGGTATTTTTTTTTTTATCCCAAACAGACCTCAGAGAATTTTTACTCAATTTGACAGCAAATCCTGGTGGCATGAGGGAAAAGAGAGGGGTAACTGAGAACATTTTTGGGAGTACAATGACTTGGCAATTTTTTAAATTTTCCTTCAGAATACTCTGTCAAGAGATGTTGGGGGAGAAAATGGCTGTAATTAAGGAAATTATTCTTTTTAGCTGACACAGAATATGGCTTGCCTATATATATATATATATATATATATATATATATATATATATATATATATATATATATATATATATATATATCTACACACACACACACACACACACACACACACACACACACACACACACACACACACACACACACACATACTGTATACTAAGGCCTTATTAATTTTAATGCTATTGGCTGACAAAAAAGCAACTATGAAAAAATGGTGGGATCTTTAGAAAAGGCGACAAGCAAATTACGTGAAGTAAGTGGAATTTGTGCTAAGAATACATACAGAATAATGTTCAAGAGGGCAAGTGAGGTTTAAGGGAATTCAGGAATTAAGCAACTTATGTAATGCTGGAGTGAGTAACTGTTTAAAAAAAAAGAAACATATATGTAATGTATAATGTGTGAATATGACATGTTAATATGGTTTGTTTTCTTTTCTATTAATGTATGTCTTAAGTGATAGTTATGTGAACAATGTCTGTTTTGTATCTTTTTTATTATGTGCTCCTGGGCTGTCTGGAAAAAGCAAGTCTGGATCTGTACTCAATCCTAAGTTAACAAATTAAAATAAAGTAAAAACAATAATTAACTCTGAAATGCAAATTTTGCAGATTGTCTACCTAGGCAGATACTGAAATAGTAACAGGTTTTGTAATAAAAGAGCAAACACTACCCTAATTACCGTCCATGTGACTAGTGTCAGAACTATGACCAAATTTAAAGTACAAAGTGGCAGCAGCTTATGATGCTTTTATATTTGAAAGAAATGTTAAAAAGTTGGAATTAACTTTTAGGAGATTTCTATTTAATTTGAGAATAACAAGGTCAACTACCATTGTTCAGGATTAGTGCACCGGTAATTTATACTTATTGCTTTGACCTCCTATAGTATGCCGCACTGTCATTTACACTAGCTCACAGCACAATAATTCATGGAAAAGCCAAGTCAAGAGTTTCAAAGCTAAATCAATTCTGCATAAACAGAGCAAAAACCTTCCACTCAGTAGAACACGGACAGTATTCATAAGTGAGCACTGCATGCGTGCCTAGTGCTAAAATTCAGGAGTTCATGTTGTGCAGCAGCTCATGTCTAAGAAGGCATTGTGATGCACTCATTGTCTCTGAAGCTCCACACCCTTCACATAGCCACTAATAAGCACTTTAGTGTGCACTATTTGACTATGAATCCCAGTTCATCAATGTCAAAAATTTACTTTTATAAAAATGTATACTAACTAAAAAAGTCTGAAAAAAAATGTTTTCTAGATTATGAGGCCACTCGACACCATAAAACTCCACTGCCAATCATGAGTGGACAGGTGATCCCGCTGTGGAGACCCTAACCGGGAAAATCTGAAAGAAGAATTATAAAGTGAGTTATAACAACTGTGATCTTACCAGTTTTGGAGCTGATCAAGACCAGAATGAAGAGGGCCTCCAATACAGGCTATCTGCTGCCGTCGTTTCCACTCCTTTAGCTCCTCGTTTAGCAGGCTGTTCATCAGGTTGTCTATTTCATTAATCATTTCTGTTATTTTGTTGAGTACTTCCTGCAATAAATGTCAGTCATCAGTTACACAGAAGTAAATGAGTTTGCGACACTGATAATATTAAAATAGAGCATATAAATGGATAGTAACAGAAGATAAATACTGCTTGTGCCACAAGGTCTGCCTGTTTCACTAATTGTTGGATAAGTTGCAGGTCCCACTAAGCCAAACTATTCTAATTTTGAACAATATTTTCTTAAAATTCTGCCTGTTTCTGGTTCTGACCATACACACTCTTCGAGAAGGTTGTTATAACTTTCTCTGGCAGTTTAGTTCAAAGGATTAAGGCTATCAGCAGTTAAAGAGCTTCCTCCTATAGTCCTAGGTTTTGATTCCCTCAGTTTCATTCCTAATATGGACCCTTGTACAAAGTGACCTTACCCGATTAACAAATAAATAAATAAAAACATCCATTACACCCTGTAAGAAATAATTACTCATACATACCCCAACTACTAAGCCATACACCCTGATTGTCTTCTGTTGTTTTAGTTTTAACAGTTTATTTAGCACACTTTAACAGGCAGCATTTATTCACATACATTAATGACAAAAATGTCAAGAACATTTTCCACTGCTATCATCATGTTTTCAAATGTTTCAATACTCATTAACTCCCTCACATCACACACAGTCTTGACCTGTATTTTTTATGTATTGATCCCAAACATGCAATTTATTTTTATGCACTTTACTTCTTCCCACCTTTAAAGATCCCACCTCTGTTTCTTAAATTTATTTTACAGTGTTTACTGCATCCTCTGAAGTTGGTTCATTCATTCTCATTACTGTTTTTTTGACTGCCATCAGCATTAAACTTAGAAAGATCTTAGGATCATAGGAGGTTATTAGGCTAATGGCCCTGGGACCCTTATAAGCCTAGGCAAGAGTTTATCCCCCAAAAAGACAAACCTCAGTCAGCACCTGTCACCCCTGTCAATGAGGGAAAAGGTGGAATCCCTGGGACAAATTTGTGGTTTCCCATCCACTGATCAAGGCTGTGCTTGAAGAAGGTCATTGAGGTACTCTGCTTGACATGTGTGGGAAGTCTATTCCAAAAATGGGGCAGCCTCTGGGACAGAAACCTGACTCTCCAGCAGGTTTTGTTGATGTCGCATATTAGATTTAGGCCTACTGAGCGGGTAATCCATGAGGAGGTAGACTTACGGATATGGAGCATCTCTAGTAGGGCAGGGTCCGATACTGCCTTGTAGGTGAGACACAGATCACCTCTGAACAATCTGTATGATACTAAGTAGAGTGATAGTGATTTGAGCCTGTCCACACAGGACAGGTGTTTGAGGCCATGAACTTTCTTTGTATGGTATTTCTGTGGCCTTTCCAGTTGGTGCAGGTGTTTGGAGAGATACATACCAAACAGGGCATTATACTCAAATACATGTCTAATGAGGGAGGAGTACAGAGAGATAATAACCTCCTTTTTTCTGGATGCAATCCCTTTACCTATGAGATGAACCAAGTAAAAGGCTTTTCTGTCCACTGTCGCCACATGATGGTCGAATGTGAGACTGTTGTCACCCTGACTACCCAGGTCTCTCACCACAGGTTGTGTGCTTAGGGGGTTGCCGTTGATGTGGTAATCAGTAGGGGCCATGTCTTTGCCAAATGGTATAATAATACATTTTTTTGTGTTTACCTTAAGGCCATGACTTTGGCACCAGTTATTTGCAGCTGTGACCCTCTTGCATGTTAACATCATTTGGGGAGTCAGTGACATCACCCAACTTACAGTCATCCGCAAACTTGGTCAGCCACAGGCCCTTTGTCTTTGCCTGGACCTCTGAGAAGTAGATACCAAACTGTAGGGGTCCCAGGACAAATCCCTGGGGAAAACCACTAGTGACAGGTCTGCTGTGGGAGGTGGTGCTGCCTAATTTGACCTTGTGGGTCCTATCTGTGAGCCAGATGGCCAACCATCTGATGGGATACGGATTAACACCAAGTTGTGTTTGTTTTTCAATGATGTCCAAGTGGGGGATTGTGTCAAAGGCCTTGGCCAGGTCAAGATAAGCTGTATGTACTGACTTTCCTTCATCCAGGGCCTTGGTGACAGTTTCAAAGAAGTCAGCTAGTTTCAAAAGGCAAGATATGCCCCGACGAATCCGAATTGGGTGGGGTCAAGTGCTTGGAGATTGCCTATGTCCTTTTTTATGAGATCCATAATAATATGCGCCATGGTTTTACAGATCAGACTTATCAAGGTAATGGGGTGATGGTTTTCCAGGTCAGTAGTGGCACCATCTTTGTGCAAGGGGATGACAATGGCAGTTCTCCACTCCGTTGGAATAAAGCCTGTAATTAGGCTGTGGTTGAATAGGGTGGTTGGGTCTATATCAGAACATCGAAGTATTAAAACTTCGAATGTTCTGATATCGAACACTATTCAGCGAACGCTAAGAATAGCAAAGCTGCAGAACAGTGAATTCTTCATCCTCGGGAAAGAATTCAGTTGGCCGTTTCTGTGGCTTCGCTATTCTTAGCGCTGTGGAGGAAAGTTATGGGTTGGGTTCAGGTAAGTGTACGATTGCACGTTAGGGGCGGGTTAAGTGAGTTAGGGTTAGGGCGCGGGTTAGGCGTGTGTGCGATAATGACCGACTTTAGGGTTAGGGGCAGTTTAAGTGAGTTAGGGTTAGGGCGCGGGTTAGGTGAGTGTGCGATACTGACGGACCTTAGGGTTAGGGTTTGAGTTAAGGTAAGTGGGTAGATAGTTGTGTATGTTTAGTTTAGTGTAGCGTTAGATGTAGAAATTTAAGTGTATGTGTGTGGCTGCTGTTTGTTGATGTGCTTGTGTCATGTGTGTGTGTTTCGGAGCAGCAAATTTTTTCCATGGGAAAAAATTTGCTGTTCTGAATGTTCGATATTTTCATGTTTAGATGTTTTGGGGCCGATGAAATAGCGTTCGCTATTTTCATCTTTCAATAATGTGATATAAACGTGGGTGGTCAATGGCGAAGCTAGTTCTTGCTGGAGATGGTGCAAAATACAGCCGGAGATACTATCAGGTCCCATGAAAGCTGTGTTGTTTGCCTTGGATAGGGCCTTTAACACTTGATCTATGGAGATGTGAGATGTGGGACAAGGATCGGGGATGTCGACTGGGCCTTTGGGGGGCAATAAGGGGGTGAAGTTTGAGCTGAACCTATCAGCTAGCAAGTTAACTAAGTCAGCAGGATCAGTGTAAGTGATACCATTAAGTACTAATTCGGAACAAACTTTGGGTTTACTATAGAGGTTCCTAACATAACTGAAGAAGAACTTGTGGTTTTCCCTTTGTTTTAGAGGCTAGTTTCAACTAATAATTGGCTTTGGAGGTTTTCACTAGTGATCTAATTTGTTTGTTGCAGTGGAGGAGGGAGTTTTTCCGATTTGGAATTTGTTCCTTTTTACCCTTGGACTACAGTTTTCTTCCTTTTGTTGTAAAGCCTGTTTATAGAGGTTCTCCACCAGACAGGTTTGTGTTAACTTGAGGAGCAGGTTTTAGTTCTGTTGGGTATGGCTGAGTCCATGCAGTTGTACAGGTGCTTGCATACTGCACTGGCATACCGTTCAGTATAGTTGTCTGCATCCTCTGAGGTGGGCGGTGGTGTGAAGCTAGTGATACCCTCCCTTAGGAAGTTATAGTCAGCTTTTGAGAAGTTTTTTAGCCTGGTTACAGCCGGGGAGTGTTTGGGTGGGATAGAAACTTCGAATGAGACAGACTGATGATCTGATCTCACCAGGGAAGAACATACTATGGGAGTGGTGCAGCGGTCGCCAAGTCCAGTACGTTATCTCCCCTTGAGGGGGATGAGACCAGTTGATCTAGTGCATTACAACGGATGAAGTCAAGAAATCTTTGGGTGAGTGCATTAATGCAGGAATAGTTCACCCAGTCTATGGTGGGGATATTTGAAGTCACCAAGGATCAGGGTGTTAGGGGGTACCTTGATAAAGTCAAGTAGGTCCAGGTAGGAAGAGTGGGTGTCCTGAGTCATGGAGGTGGGTCTATAGCTGGCTATAACTTGGATGGGTGTCTTGTCAGTTGCACCTGGAGTAATTCCAGTGTGTCATGCTGGTAAACCAGTCTGGAGGCGTGCCTGTCCTTAATGAAGACAGAGACTCCACCACCCTTAGTCTTTCCGACCTCATTTTGGGGTCGGAAAGTGTGGAATGAGGTATAGCCTGGTAAGGCAGGGGTGCTCTCCGCAGTATTAGTATAGTATTTAGTATTTTTTGGCACTTCTTACCCTAATTACCAACTCAAAAATATAATAACCTTAAGTTACTACAATTTGTTCCTCCAACATCTGCATAAAAGCATTCTGAAAGACATCTCAAAAATCAACTCAGTGCTCTCAATTCCCAAACAGGTGTTCACTGTTTCCTTGCTCTTTTACTTCACATCTCTAACTCCTACCTCCCATTTGGGAGATCAGCTTTTGAAGTCTATCTCATGCACAAAAATACCTGTGTAAACATTTCCATGAAAATATCCCAAATCATAAGACATTTATTACATATCCCGCACAAAAGATCTATGACCAATAAATCTAAGCACAGAAAACAATCCAAATACAAAAGAGCATGCTGAAATTGTAGAAACACTATTTAATAAAACAGAACAGAGCTTTCATGAAAAACAAATCCCTTCATTAGTATATAAAACATCATATCAAAACTTTCTTTTAAATAATGAAACAGATAAAAATCACATGGTGTAAACCCCCCAATAAACATGCAGACATAATTAAAAGAAATCAACATATCAAATACAGTTGATACATTATTAGTGTCCACACAATAATGGCTTACCTAAGAGCCATTTGTTTTTACCTTAAAACTGGTTTTATTGTAACCATTGTGTTTAAATCAGGAAAAGAATCAGCATTCAAATGTAAAATCCATTCATATTCCATTAATTCCAACTTATTATGATCACCTCCTCTTATATTTTTTACCAAAGTTTGCATCACTCGAAACCTGTATGTATGGTCTGAACCACTATCTAATACGTATTTAGCAAGAGGGTTGGTTAATACTTTTCTTCTAATATCACAATGATGTTCAATTATATGGTCCTGTAACCTCCTAGTTGACTTTCCTACATAAAACGGGGAACAACAAGTATACCATGTGATTGTATCTGTTTCATTATTTAAAAGAAAGTTTTGATATGTTTTATACACCAATGAAGGGATTTGTTTTTCCCGAAAATTCTGTTCTGTTTTATTAAATAGCATTTCTACAAGTTCAGTGTGCTCTATTGTAGTTGAAGTTTATTACGTAAGCAGGCTCTCTATCCCATTGTTCCTTTTTAATTTGTCTATTCAGTTCTCTCAGTTCTTTCTAAACATCTATGACTCTTACAGATATCATACAAAATCCTACATGGTCTGCTAATTAGCCATTCCTTAATGATAGCATCTGTTGCTAGCTCCACTAATACCTCCTCCAGGGCTGATCTTTTACTTATTAACCTTTCTCTCCCACGCTTTCGATCTATACTGTGTTATCAATTCATGATATGGCAAGTAATATCTAACCTGCAGGTCAAATACTTGCTTAGATTACCCTCACTCTATCAATTTATATTCACAATGTATTTGATCCCAGCATCTTTGTTCATTTGTTAATTTCATCCAGTTCCATATGACATTGCTGACTTTTCGGAAAGTTGAAAGTCATATGGTTGAGACCATATGTCTAACTTTCCGAAAAGTAACAAAAAAAGGGCAACATTCTATGTTTTTGCAGGGGGGGCAACCCCCCCCAACCCACATCTCTCATCTAGGGGAAAACTGTGTCCTCCACACTCCCAGTAAATTAAATAGACCAACTCTGAAATCGCACTTCACTAAATTCTTTGAGCCCACTGTACCACAATCTCCATATAAGTAGTTAGACTTTTCAGAAAGTCAAACATATTGTCTCAACCATATGATTTTCAAATTTCCCAAAAAGTAAACGATGTGATATAGACTCACACGTGCACACACACACACACACACACACACACACACACACACACACACACACACACACACACACACACACACACACACACACACACACACACACACACACACACACACACACACACACTGTAGGAAGAATCAGCTTATTCCATTTAATGCCTATTTCCCCTACCAAGTAAACTCTTTCAGTTACTTATTAGCTGCCATTAAAACTTATTAACATTGCTGATAAAAATAATCATGGCCAACATATATAACCAAAGGAACTACAAACATTTTCACTTCCCATATCTTAACATCCATATCCATGATCATAAACCTCCAGTATGACAGAGTCTTTTTTAACCCAGATACCCATGTATTTCATTTTGTCTATATATATATATATATATATATGTAGATATATATATATATATATATATATATATATATATATATATATATATATATATATATATATATATATTCTGTGGAACTAACTCATGTATAGCACTCCTTTTTATCTTCATTTACTTTCTATCCAGAAAATGTCTTAACTTGTTTTAAACTATTCCTCAGAACCTGGATGTCCTCTTCTGGGTCTGTCAAATACAATATAATATCATCTGTGGACAAGGCTGTATGCCTGGATTTGTGGGTCCCTTATTTTTTTTTTTTGGCAAAAGTTACAAATATAAGATCAGTTCATTCAGAGGGAATATCCCTGCCTGGTTCCTCTGCTGAAACTCAGTTTGCTTGATAGTATACCTCACGCATTTATTCTCTCTCTATGATCCTTCATAGATTTTCTTTATTAACTCCTTAACTCTACTATTTTTATAGGAAATGCAAATCTTGCCAATCTGAGAGACCCTATTGAATACTTTCTTTGCATCCAAGCTCATTATCAATAATGGATTTTTTATATTCTGATTCCCTCTGAATTATCATCATTCTCTTAATATTATCAGATATCTGTCACCCTTCCACAAAACTGCGTTGATCCATGACTACTGATTTTGATAACATTTTTTACTGTTTTCTTACTAAAGTAGACATATTTTACAATCACTTAAAACAGGAACCGGTCATATAACATTGGGTCTGAGGCATCTATATACTCTTTCAGCAATAATGCTATCACTGCCTTCCTCCAGGATGCTGACATATCTCAGCTCAAAAGAATCATGTCTTTAGTTACAACAATTTGTTTCCTCAACATTTCTGATGAAGTATTCATAGAGAATTTTTAAAAACTGCCATCTTGATACAGTCCGATAAAATGAGTTCCCAAATACCTTGCTCATTTTCATCACACTTCCAGCATTTGCTATCTACCTGAGGAAACACTGTCTAAAGTGTGTTTGGGATATAAAAATACATATGCAAAGACCTCTAAACAAAATCCTAAACCTTCTGGACTTTGTTGCATACTAGAGAGCTGTACAGATGTTCTTCCACTGTTCCTTCATATATTGCCTTTCCATTTTCTCGTTCCTATCTTTTCTAAACACTACTGATTGACTGCTATAGTTTTTATGCAATACTCTATATGATCTACTAATTTGCCTTTTTTTATAACAGCAACTTTTGTTCAAAAAAAAATACCAGAGCTAGTATTTCCTTTAGAAATCTCTACCCCCTTATCTTTGCCAATACTCTGCTATAAATCCCTACTAGGAAAGGTAATTTATAACCCTGCAGTCCAACCATCTGCTTGACCTCATCTTACTCAGCTACCTTTCCTTATCTAGTTATTTGCTTCCAAAACCTTGGTTTCTTTGTTAATTTTCACCAGTAAAGTCCAGCCACCTCTTGCCTACTTTCAGTACCCCTACATGCTTTTTGTTTTTACAGTATTGATAAAAACTCCTTTCTCCATTGCAGAGTTGGCTCAGTTTTTATAACACTTTCTGCTGCTTTATGAATATAATAGTCTGTATGGTTGTTATTCTTTTTAAGGATCTGCACCCACAGTCTTATTCTCTCTCTAACTTAAATTACTCCACTCCCCCCTACCCCCATTTTATCATCAACCCTTTTCATTTTGACTTAACATTCTGCTTATTTTATGCATCTGAGCCTTAACTGAGTAACTCTAAACTATCAAACTAATCCTACACCATCTTGATCAATTGGGAAAATCAACTTACCCATTTAACTCTTACACTCTTATCTTTAGCTGCCATAATAGAATCCTTACCATACACATAAATACTTCAGCTTATCATGTTCCCACAAATACGTATTACTGAAGCAATTCATAAGTAGGTTTACAACTACAGCCTTTGTTTTATTTTCATTTACTGTATCCCTTGAAAATATCTAAACTGTCAAAGTATTCCACAACACCGACATATTTTTTTCTGGATTTATCAAGTACTAATGTTATCTGCAAATAAAATTAACTTTTCATGATTTACCATATCAATCATATCACTGAATTAGTCAGTCCCTTATTTTATTTATTTAATTTATTTAATTTATTTATTTATTTTTGCTAAAGGCTCTACATATAAAATAAATAGCAAAGGGGAAAGAGGACACCCAGACTTGTTCCTCTCTGATCAAAAGCAGTTTGTTGGAGAGGAACCCACCTATTTTAATGCTTGCCTCCAAATCTTCAAATATCCTCTTAATTAACCCTATAAAAACAAGTTATGCCATCACCCAATTCATAAAATTCCAACTGACTCAAATAAGGGGTTCAGAAATTCATCTAGGTAAAGCTATAGCCACTAAAAAAAAGAAGTTATGTCTTACCATAACGTTCCATCTGTGTTGTTCATCTTCTTTCGTTCATCACTGATGGGTTCAGTTCCGAGCCCTTGGAACCAAGTTGGCCTACTACCAAGCTTGTGCCATCCAAAAAAACTCTCGAGCTAAGTCTCTACCCAGAATGCCCTTCTCGCTGTTGCCTCAGATCGAGTTTACTAAGAAAGGAAGTAAAGCCAAAGCCACTTCTACGCAAGTACCCTAGTGCACCACTCAGATCCAAAGCATCCCCAGAAGCCTTTGGAGGGGGAAGGAGGGTAGGAAGTGATGAATGAAAGAAGATGAACAAGACAGATGGAACATTATAGTAAGACATAACTTCTTTATCTGATGATGTTAATCTTCTTTCCATTCATCACTGATGGGACAGAATCCCATGCTACCTTGAGGTGCATGGGCAGCCCTCATAGAAGAATATTCCTGAGTACCATTGAGCTGAAGGCAGCTCTCCTCCTGGAGACCAGGTCCAGTTTGTAATGACTGATAAAGGTATGAGGCTTAGCCCAAGTAGCTGCTGCGCAGATGTCATTCATGGATGCCCTGGAGTGGAATGCTATAGAAGTTGCCATAGATCTAGTGGAATGGGCTTTACCTTTTGGCATGGATTCATTATGGAGGGAATAAGTGACACGTATGCAGTCCCTTAGCCATTTTGATAATGTAACCATGGAAACAACCTCTCCCATTTTTGGTCCCGAGAAAGAGATGAAAAGCTGTTCAGATTTATGGATAGGTTTAGTTTTGTCTAGGTAAAACCTTAATTGTCTATGTACGTCTAAGCTGTAAAGGCAATACTCTTCTCTATTGGCAAAATTCAGAAAGAACACAGGTAGATCAATGGATTGGTTAAGAGAATTCAGAAACCACTTTGGGAAGAAAGGATGGGTTCGTTCAAAGTGACACTCTGTCTTTGTGAAAGACCAGGTAGGACTTCTTGATACACAATGCCTGCGGCTCCAAGACTCTCCTGGCAGAGGTAATGGCTACAAGGAACAAAGGTTTGCAAGACAAACACTTTAGGTCACACTTATCCGCAGGCTCAAAGGGCTTTTCAGTCAAAGACTGGAGGAGTAAAGTGAGGTTCCATGGTACTACGGGATGTCTAAGAGGAGGCCTGAGATGAGAGGTCCCTTTGAGGAAAGCCTTGCAAAGGTGTAATGAAATAAGAGGGGTACCATCTATACCATTGTGGCAGTTGGAAATTGCCACTAGATGTACACAAACTGTAGAGGCAGAAGCTCCGTTATCAAAAAACTTAGCTAAACATTGAAGTACTGCAGTAACTGGAGCCGAATATGGGTCTAATATGTTATCCTTTGACCAAATGGAAAACCTCTTCCATTTATCCTGATATAGTCTTCTGGTGGATGGTTTGTGTGAGGCCAGAATGATGTCTCAAATAGATGAGGAGAGGTTAGCCTGTCTGGTGACTACTGGAAGTGGAAAAACCAAGCTCTCAGCTTGAGAGTGGACAGGTTCGGGTGACTAAGCCCTTGGGGTGAGTGATCAGATCTGGTAGAGGGTCCAGAATCCATGGTGGGAATACTAGGTGAGGCTGAAGAAAGGGGGACCAAGCTTGTCGAGGCCAGACTGGGGCAATGAGGATCACTTTGCATCTCAACCGAAGAGCTTTCTTTAGAAATTGTGGGATCAGAGGAATGGGAGGATAGGCGTGAGAGAAGTCCCATGGGTCAATTGTGGATCAGAGCATCCCTCAGTGAATCTCCCTGTGGAAGAAGTACAGCAAAGTAGCTGCTGCACTTGGTGTCTGATAGGGAGACAAAAGAAGATTACAGACGCTACCTCAGGGGTTGAGGGACCACTCGTGGGGCATGAGGATGCATCTGCTCAGTTTGTCTGCAATCACGTTGGAGCTCCCCAGGATATGCATTGCTATCAGAAAGCAGTTGGAAGCTATCGCTCACTGCCAGATTCTCATGGCCTCTCGACAAAGGGGGTAGGACTTGGTTCCTCCTTGTGTGTTGATGTACCAGACTACTGACATATTGTCTGACTGGACTGCAATTGTCCCGGAGGGGAGAGCCGCATGGAATGCCTGCAAAGCTAACAGCACAACCCTCAGTTCTAGGAAACTGATGTGCAGGTAGGCCTCCGAGGT
Source organism: Protopterus annectens (assembly GCF_019279795.1). Classification (NCBI taxonomy): domain Eukaryota; kingdom Metazoa; phylum Chordata; order Ceratodontiformes; family Protopteridae; genus Protopterus; species Protopterus annectens. The sequence continues at coordinate 1,845,033,086 of NC_056737.1, forward strand.
GGACCATGTGCCTTGGACAGTCTTTCCCTGAAAATGGCCCCCCACCGATCCGGGAAGCATCCGTGGTCACAATGGCTGTGGGCTGGGAGGGTTGAAAAGGTCGGCTCCAAAGATCTTCGTCTGGTCTCATCCACCAAAGCAGGTCCTGCTTGCAAGAGTTGGTTATTCGAATCTTGTAATTCAGGGGATGACAGTTTGGGAACCATTGACACAGAAGGAGCCATTGCAGGATTTGCATATGTAGCTTTTCTAGAGGCACTATTGGAATTGATGCAGCCACAGAACCCAGAGTTTGGAGAACTTGTCTTGCAGGGACTAATGTTTGACAAAGAAGTACTCACATTTGAAGCCTCAATCAGTGGAGTCTGTGAAGAGGGAGTGACACCAGACAGGACTGAGTATTGAACACTGCTCCAATGAACTCTATTTACTGTGCAGGGATAAGATTTGATGTTTTCCCAATGTATCGTTATTCCCAACAATTTTGCCATAGAGAGAGAGTATGTTGTAGGGCAGTTACCAAAAGATGCTTGGTGGGGGCGGTAAGGAGCCAGTCATCTAGATACAGAAACACTTGGAATCCTTTTTAGTCTCAAGTGACCTGTTACCACTACTATGCATTTCGTGAACACTCTGGGTGCTGTAGAAACACCGAATGGCAGGGCATGGAATTGTTAATGACTGGCTCCTAGCCGGAAGCAAAGCAGACTCCTGGAGCATTTGTCCATCTTGATGTGGTAATAAGCATCCCGGAAATCTGTAGAGCACAAACAATCACCTTCTCGTAAAATGGGAAGGATGGACTGAACTGTGACCATCCGGAATTTGGTTTGGGTGACAGACTTATTTAAACTGCTGAGATCCAAAATGGGTCTCCAGTCCCCCTGTCTTTTTTGGCACCAAAAAGAATCCGAGTAAAATCTGGATCTGCGCTGGTCTGGTGGGACTGGTTGGATGACTCTTTTTTGAGACAGGTTTATAATCTCTGAAGCTGATGCTTCCCTTTGACTGGGTGGCACGTCGGGAAGTTTTCTGGGAAACTTTGGTTGACAAGAAAGGGGAATGGTGTAACCTCTGGTGATAATCTTCTGCACCCAACGATCGGTGGTAATAGAGTGCCAGGCAGCTTGTTGCAGAGAAAAATGACCTCTGACTGCTTCCAGAGGTAAGCAATCGGGCCGCCTCTCAGGAGCGCTGATAAGGCTGTCCAGAGAAAGAGCCCTTGGAGCCTTGGTTGCGAGGACCCCCTCTGCCTCTATAGGGGTGTCTTCCAGAGTTGTTACCCCCTCTGCCTCTGGCAGTATCATCATCACATGTGGCATAGAAGGGACCCTGTGATTTCTTATGCCACATTTTCCCACTCCTCTGATTCCTGGAGAAGGTATGTTGAGGTTTGGAAAATCATAGGCCTACGGCAGACAGTTTTTTTCCATCTTGCTCGCACCTGACTAGCGTGTCCCCCACTTTGTAACCAAAGAGGGATATAGCTTCGATGGGAGCATTCAAAAAAGAAGACTTGAAGGGATCCGCGAGGTCACAGATGCGCATCCAGGCATGATGTCTTGTAACAATGCTGGAACCCGCTGCTCTAGCCGCCCCTTCGGTTGTGAGAGCAACCTCATGGATGAGCTGGATATTGATTCCAGGGTTGCTAGATGCGAAGCCACTTTGTCCCTGACCTCATCAGACAACTGTCCTGTGAGTGTCCCAGAGAGTTTGGAGATTAGGTCCCTCTGGAGCCTCGTAAAGTGTGCCAAATAATTCAGGGACCATATAGCAAAGGTCCCGGATGCAAAAACATGCTTCCCAAGTCTGTCCACTGCCCGAGACTCCCTGTTGGGTGGGTGGACAGCAGGACATTCCTCAGCCAAGTCCTTTTTCATGGCTACCGCCACCACCATAGCATCAACTGGTAACCCTTTGGACCAGTGTGGATGCTCAGCAGAAGGGGACAGAATTTTGTCTGGTCTCTGGGGGATTGCCTCAATGGAATCAGGGTTCTTCCACGCTCACTGCACGAGGAGCTGGATGAGTTCATCGGCAGGCGGGTTGCCCAAGAGGTAGATGGCCAGGCATGAAAAGCTTGCAGGAACATGGACTCATCAGCAGGAGGTGACAGTGGGGACCCTTCATCATCATCATAATCCATGTCTTCCGTTAAGGATTCTACAGGTGAGTCCACATGCTTTCTCTTGCACGTCTTCTTTCGAAGGGGCGCCTCAGTGAGGGTCTCTGAGGAGGACTCAGAAGAGTGGGTACCCGGAACAGGGGTGTCCTGCGGCTTCGATGCCTGGTGTCCCTGGGGGGTGGTCTGTGACAGCTGCAGCTCAGGTGGCGAAAACTGGGATTCCGACATTATAGGAGTGCTACCAGAAGCAAGAGCCCGCTACATCGCGCAGAAGGCAGGCTTACCCGAAGAGGAATAGGTGCCCGGAACCAAGAAAGACAACCTCGGGACCAGGGTCATACCCCACAATGACGGACCCACCCCCATGGGTTCAGCCTCAAGCAAGATCAGTGCGGATGCAGCCATCCGTGCCGAGGAGGGAATCGAGGAGAAAGACGGCACTGCACCCCAGGCCGATGCACCTGTCCCCCAATCCCCAGATTGAAGAAGGACTGGTTCGGCGGGAAGCGAAGACCAATGGGACAAACTCAGAGCCAGAGTTAGGTGCACTGTAGGTGCCAAGGTGGTGAGTTCCAAGAAAGATGTCAGAACAGAAAGCTTCGGAATGGAGATGGTCGAAGGAGGAGTGTAAGATGGAGTCCATGGATAAGGCAACCCAAGTTCAGCAGGTGGATGGTGGGTTTTAGAAAGTGACGGAATCCCCCTGGCTACCAACAGCTGGTCCACAAGACGCACCACGTCATGTTCCGAAAGGCTCCTGGTGGATCTAGTGGATACTCCAGACGGGGAGTCAGGGCATTCAAGAAATGGGCTATACGCTTAGCTCAGAAATGGGTCTACTGAGGGAGAGTATCGGGTCCATGGTGCTATGTCTGCCAGCTCTGAAGTCTCTAGTTTCAAGGCCAGAAGCAAAGGGGTCAAATCTTGTGAGGTTGGTACAACACTCGGTGCCGAAGTAGCACTCTGAGTCATCAAAAGAGTCAATTCCAAAATGGAAATCGAAGTCGAAGTCGTGCCCTGAGCCGAAGTCAAAATAGGCATAGTAAGCTCTATAAGCGGTACCGGAGGCAGGGTCTGCGCCAATACAGGCGTTAGTATTGAAGGTTTTGAGATGTTGGAGCCAAGGAAGGTGGCGCCGAAGAAGCAGATTTATGCTCTGACGATAACTTGGGGTCTTTTTAAATTTCCCAGGTTTGCTCTGCTCACCCGATGGAGAAGAAAGAACAGAATGGGATCTCTTTTTGTCCTTAGAAGTAGGGGATGAGACCTCCATTGCAGAAATGGCCTCTGAGAAGGGAGACTTGAGTAACTCCTTCAGAATTAGTTTATTTTTGTTCTCATTAAGAGTGCGTTGACTGAAACTTTGACAAATATCACATGGAGGGTGCACCGAAAGGTGGGCCACTCCCAAACAGTATATACAGTCATCATGCAAGTCACTGTTAGGTAACTTGCCCTTACAAGAAGTACAATGTTTAAAGCCAGAGGTACCTTTCTTATCTGCCATTTTAATAGAAAGGACACCACAACTAACTGTATAATCCAAAAATAATGAAGTCACTCAGTTCAAGAAACACAAGAAATCACAAGAAAAAATACCAATATTACAACACATTGTATATGTGAAGAAAGAGAAACACCTGAATAGAAATAAAAGGCTAACAGGTTAGGCAAGAGAAAGCAATACCAGCTATGATATTGAAGAAATACCACAAGGGTAAGGGAAAAAGGCTGTACCAACAATGGTACATAAGTTTAACAACTGTAACAATGAGTAGAGTGGAGAATTTATGGTTAGATAGAAGAAGAGACACTAGAAATACTAAAGGTTTAGTAAAATATATAGATCTCCAAAAACTTTTACACAAATATCAAAAAAGATTTTACTTAGCTGAGAGCTCAGCTGAAATGCGGCTTTACGGCTACATGGCAAATGAGATCTGGGGTAACAGGGAGAACAGCATCCTGGGTACAGACTTAGCTCGACAGTTTTTTTGGCTGGCGCGAGCTTGGTAATAGGCCAACTTGATTCCGAGGGCTCGGAACCGAACCCATCAGTGATGAATGGAAAGAAGATTAACAACATCAGATCTGTGTTTTCCAAAAAAGAAATTTAAATTCTACAAAAGAGACAGGCTCAAAAGGAAGCTGCGTGAGAGCTTGCAAAATCAAGGTAATATCCCAAGGAGGAGTTACATCTTTAATAGGAGGTCTCAAAAGAAAGGTGCCCTTTACAAAGGCCTTTGAGACTGTCAGAGATGCTATAGGTGACTGACTTATTTCCATGTGAAAATGGAAATAGCTACTAACTGAACACAGTTTCACAGAATACTCTGAGAATTTCGCAAAAACTTCTGTACTTACGATAACAATAAATTCTTGTTGTCCCTCTCCATCCATCTCAACAGCTGGATTATCTACCTTCATTTTATAAGAAAAAATATAAATGATCTTCACTTGGGCAGCTTGACCCTTTTTCTGCTGCCCCCCCTCTTCTATTCTGGACTTTTCAGTGGGTATTTATGCTTGAGCTCTTCTCTCCCATAACTCCCTGTGCTAGAAGTCTAGCTTTTGCCTTGCACATGGAAGCTTTCTGTAGGATTTTTTTGCCATCACTGGAATTGGTTAATTTGAGGAACTTGAAGTCCAGGTGAGGCTTTCTGGATAGGCTAGATAGTAGATCTAGAAGGGGATCTAGGACACAAGGAGGTAATAGAAGATAAGGCCATAAGGAAGCGAACCAAACTTGTCAAGGGTCAGAATGGGACAATGAGAATTACTTTTGTCTTGCACATGGAAGATTTCTGTAGGAACTTTGGTTTCAGTGCAACTGCTACTAGCTTTCATGCTTCTTTTCACACCTGTTGCACATTCTCATGAAAATAAATGCTTAAAGGGTATCAAAATAGAATTATCCAGGTAGTCAGTTGCAGTTGCTTGATGCTGAGGTGCATCAAACAGCATCCAGTCTGTGAGGAAACTTGTGGTAGCTGCCCTTGATCAATTCCATAAGGAGTGAGAACCAATTTTGCATGGGCAAAAAGGCAGTCATCACAATTATTTTTGGCAAATCTTTCTGAATCTTCAGCAGTACCTGAGAAATCAGTGGAAAGGATGGAAAGGCATGTAGGAATGTCCCCAACCAGAGTAAAGAGAGAGGATCTATTCTCCAAGCTTGCTTGAAATGATTCCTGGAAAAGGATTTGTCTAGTTGTCTGTTTTAAAAGGAGTCAAGCAGATCTACTTGTGGTGTTCTCCACATCTGGATCAATTCCTGAAAATATCTCTGGATTAAGCATTTACTCTTGAAGGTCTGTCCAGGATCTGCTGAGAACTGTCTGTCATTTTGTTTTGCTCTGACAGTATGTAAGAGGCCAGAAGAGTTAGGGAGTGCTGAAGAACAAACTCCCAAGCCATCACTGCCAAGTGACGTAGTTGGTATGACTTGGTACTCCCTTGTTTGTGTAAGTACAACATCACGGTGGTGTTGTTTGCAATCACATGAACAGGTCCAGGTTGTCAAAGATGACATAAAGCTCTTACAGCTTGAATCACAGACAGCATTTCTTTGACAGTTATGTGCTCTGGTCTACCAGAACTGTCCTACAGGCCTTGTACTTTTACTGCCATAGAAACTGCACCCCAAGCGAAATCTGAGGAGTCTGTCAAGACCGGTTGTTTTGGGTAGGAAGAAAGAAAGAAAGAAAGGGAGTCCTGGACTGAAAGTCATTGGATCCCTCAACCACTGTTGTTCTAGCTCAACAAAGCCCAGCACTGGTATTTAAAAATCTAAGGGGGGTGAAGATGCTGGGTCCACTTGTTTTTTAGGAACCACTGAATCTTTCTTAAGTGCAGATTGACAAGTGTCATCATTGGAATCACATAAGGCCTAGAATTCTTAGGAGTTCTTTGGTGGAAACTTGAGCTACACAAAAAAAGTTCAGGAATAATCCCGATAAGTTTCTACTTTGTCTTCAGGTAAAAAGGCTTTTTGCATGAGAGTGTCTATAAGGCATCCTGAAAATATAATCCTTTGTGATGGAGTCAAGAAGAATTTCTTTATGAACTAGACTACTTCTCCTCCTGTTAGGGGATGCTACGGTGGAGCAACAGTCAGCAGAATGACTGGCAGTGGAGTTTTACGGTGTCATGTTGCCAGCCCAGCACCCAAATTTCCACAGAAGACACAGACACACACTCACACCTAGGGCCAATTTAGAGTGTCCAATCCACCTGCAGCATATCTTTAAGATGTGGGAGGAAACTAGAGCACTCGGAGGAAACCCATGTGACCACAGGGAGGAAATGCAGACTGCACAGAAGGCACCCCAGCCAAGAATCGAACCAGAGAACCTCTTGCTGTGAAGCGGCAACACTAACTGCTGCATCACCAAGGCCGCCCTCTGTATAAACTAGATACTTAATGAAAAAGCAGTTGCATATTAAATGCATTTATTTATTTATTTTATTTTACATTTGTTGACCGGGCTAGTCTAACTGGATATATGTCCATTTTCAGTAGAGCTTTAGAGCTAGAAAATTTATAGTAAAGTAGTATGAAAAGGAGGTAATTATACAATAAAGAAAGACAAGTGATGAAAGAGTAATTATGTAAAATATGCAACTAGAGTATTGAAGAAAGAAAAAATAATTCTGTAAAGAGAATTTAGAGAGACAGAGGATAGTATTGCTAGAGAGAGAGACTTTGTTTAGTAGTAAAGAACTTTATTAGTAAAGAAAATGTATTTGTTCTAGAGTAGTGTAAAAGGTGGTATTTGTAGGTTAAGAAAATAAAATAGTATATAAGTAGTCAATAGTGGCAGAAACTTAGGTAAATCTTGTTGGCTAGATGCCTAGTCTGGTTTAGAACAGGGGCGCAGCCAGTATGTTGTTAGGTACAGTTTCAGTTTGTTTTTAAAACGTGAGGGAGAGGGGAGAGAGGAAAGATCACTGGGGAGAAGATTCCAAGTTTTTTCCAGTAGCATTAGAAAAGAGATTCTCCAGCCTTGTTATTGGGTTTAGAGGTATGTACAAGGTTTTTGTGAGAGGAACGTAGGGATTTCAGATTTATATATGGTGTGATGAAAGTGGATAGAATAGGAGTAGAGGAAGGTTTATAAAGGGTTTTATGGGCAATGGTTAGTTGGTGGAGTTTAATCACGTTTTGTAGTTCCAGCCATCCAAGCTGTTTTATATTTATGCAATGGTGGGTTCTGTAGGACCTGTAGCAAACCTAGCGATATTGTTATAGGAAGTTTCCAGTTTGTTAAGGTTCTTTTTTGAAAGGTTAGTAAAAATTGGTGAGGCATAGAGGAGACTAGAGATTAGATCTATAGTTGTTCTAGCAGTGGGGGAGAGGAAAGGTCTAATCCTATATAGGGAGCCCAGTGTTTTGTTGATAGTTTTTATTGTACTATTGATATGGGTGTCAAAATTGAGGTTGTTATCTATGATAATGCCCAGAAGTTTGGTGGTTGGGTCTGGTGATATAATGGTACCATTAGTGGATTTAATTGAGAAATCCAATGGAGAGGAATTTTGAGTTGGAGTAAAGAGGAGGAGTTTAGTTTTATTAGGGTTCAAAAGAAGGCAATGCTGTGTAAACCATTGTTCAACTATGTTAAATGTGTTCTGGGTAAGAGAGAGAAGTTCAGATTTGGATTTGGCTGAACATAAAAGTGTGGAGTCATCAGCATATTGTATGCAAGTGGCTTGGGGGATGGCTAGATGAAGGTCATTGATGAAAATTGAAAAGAGAAGAGGCCCTAGTATGGATCCCTGAGGGACACCTCATAAAAGGTGGGAATACTACAGAAAGCATCATTGTGTTAAAAACTTAATATCTTTAAATGTCAATGGTCTCACAGATAAATACAAAAAGAAAGAATAGTAAACTATATTAAAAATGTAGACTGCAAATAGCTATGCTACAGGAGACACACTTGGAAAGAACTGAGCATGTGAATTTTATAAATAAATGTTTTCAGGATGGTTACTCAGTGGAATACCTGTGACAAAGGAAAACATGAGTACTTATATTAATTGCAACAGGACCTCCAATAGTGATAGAACAGGATAAAAAAAGATAATAATGGTAGATTTGTAGCACTAAGGGGCTACTAGCATGTATTTTAATTCCACCTAAAACAGCTCTAATGAAGCTTACAAAAATTATGCGAGAAATAATCAGCTTTCAGCAAGGAATATTACTTAATAAGTGGGGTATGGAATTTGATTTGCAGCTGTGAAGATGTGTTTGGGGGGACAAGAAGGGAAAATACAACTATGGAGGTTAGATTTTTGAAGAAATTTATGAAAATATTTGGCACTGAAGAAGTGTATTCAGCAGTAAGAGTTTGGAGTGAATTTACATATTTCCCAAGATACAAAACATGGGCAAAACTAGACAGAATTCACATTTCACAGAAACATGTATTTAACTGAACATCTTGATAAGCACCCAATAACTCTATGAGATCCTGCGCCAATAATAACTAAAATAAAAACACAGGGTAATGAAATAAAAATGAGACACTGGTTATTTCCCATTTATCTGTTGAAAAGAGAGGAATTTAAGGAATGAGTAGTGGAAATTATTCAGGAGCTATTAGAGAAGATAGAAATTTCTTCTGAAAATATAGCTATGGAGTGAGATAAAATTAATTATTAGTTATGTACTTACCATAGTTGTCCTTCTCTCATTCTGCTTCACTGATGGGTTATGGATCCGATCCTCCGATCCGGCCTGGCTGCCTTCTACAGACTTTAGCTTCCAGGCTAGAGCTCCTCCCTTACCCATAATCCTATGCCCCTAGCTCTACTTCTTCAGATCAAGTTTGCTGCCTCTAACAGAAAGCAGATAGAAGAAGAAAAGAACCAAGGGCTCAACCTGGAATGTAGGTTCCAACAAAGGCTTTTTCAGATCCTCTTAAAAACATACTTTTTGGAGGAGGATGGCTGGGTGGGAAAGGTGAAGCAAAACGAGAGAAGGACAACAATGATACCAAGTTATGGTAAGTACATAACTAATATGGAAGAACTGGCACAACAAAGTTTGTTTTTTTCATATAAAAAAGGAAAGAGTCTGAGGGATATGTTAGTACATACCAAATTTAAGAAACCTGATGACAGTTTGTCACGACAGATTCAGATAAAAGGAACAAAAACCATGTGGGAGTTGCACAGGATGTGAATACATAGTGCAAACTTTTCCCAAAATTAATAACATTCAATTTCAGATGATAGGGGAATATCAGTGTACTACTGAAAAGGTGATTTATGCAATTAAAAATGTAGCTGTAACAAATATTACATAGGTCAGACTAAACATATGTTTAAAAAAAGATTACTAGAACATCTGATAGACATAAGGCTAGGAAAAATGGAAAGTCCTTTAGCTCAACATTTTAAACAGTACCACAATGGTAACTTTGTAGGCTTAAAAGCCGCTATTTTAGAACATATACAGGGAGAAAGAGATAGTGAATATGTTAGAAATCTGTTATTGTACAAAGAAACACTTTTCATTTTAAAATATGGCACTTTAATTCCACAGGGTCTGAATACAGACTGCTGTTGGAAGTGTGTAATTTAATTTAATCAGCTGGAAATGTATCTTTAAGAGTTTTAACAACTGTATAATAAATAAATAATGATTTAATTGGCAACTGGGGGTATATAAGTTTATGTTTTATTGTAATGAATGTACTCTTTGAAGGCTTATGTGTAGCCGAGGCGCTAGAGTGTTGATGTATTTTTGTGCCACTGAGAATTTTTGCTGTTTTTTATTAAATTCTGACCATACCTTAATGTTCGTTGTTCCTACATAACTAATAAATCTGATGTTGTCCCTTTCATTCTGATTCACTGATGGGTCAAAGCCCCCAGCTACATGATTTCTTGGATAGCCTCAAGGAGGAATATGCCGGAGCACTGATGAGTCAAAAGATGTCCTGCTCCTGGAGACCATGTCCAACTTATAACAGGCACTAAGGTACGAGACATATACCAGTTAGCTGCAGCACAAATATCAGTTGGTACTCTAGATGAAAAGGCCACTGACACAGCTATGGATCTTGCTGAATGGGCTTTTGGAAGACTAGGCAATTTCAAACCATTTTTCTCATAAATAAATGTTATGCAACTGGTTATCCATTTTGCTATTGTCACTTTGGAAACTGCTCGACCCTTATGGTTAGACAAGAAAGAGACAAATAACTGCTCGGATTTTCTGAATTGTTTTGTTCTACATAGGTAGAAATGTAACTGTCTGTGAACATCCAAGGAATTTAACATATATTCTCCTTTCTTAGAATACTTAGGAAAGAAGATTGGTAACTGAATGTACTGACTTATGTTAGACTCTGTGGCCACTTTTGGCATGAAGGATGGATTAGCATCTAGAGAAACTCTAGCCTTGTGAAAAATAATATAAGGAGGTTTAGACGAAAGTGCCTGCAATTCAGAAACTATGTTAATGGCCACAAGAACAGCAGATTTCCAGGATAAACATTTTAAGTTACAATCATTAGCCGGTAAAAAAAGGGTTTTTGGGTCAACCCTTGAAGAATGACAGTTAGATACCACGGAGGAGCGGAGTCTTTGATTGGAGGCCTGAGAAAAAACAACCTTTCAAAAATGCTTTACATAACCTGGTTGAAGCAATAGATCCCAAAGGTAATCCAGAATGAAAATTGGAAATGGCCACTAACAGTCGCAAAACTGGAACCTTCTTTAAATAAGGACTCAAGAAAAGAAAGGATTGAAGAAACAGGCACTGAAAAAAGGGTCAATGTGATGATTAACAGCCTAAATAGAAAATCCTTCCCACTTGTTTTTATATACTTTCTTGGTGGATGCTTTCTGGGAAGCTAGAATGATCACTTTGACAGGTGAGGAAAACCTGGAGACTCTAGCAATCAAAAGAACTGGAGAAACCAAGCAGTTAACTTGAGGGGGGGGAGATCTGGGTGGAGTCCTAGCGTGGGGAAACAGATGAGGGCCAGTTTGGGTTGCAGTATTCATGAAGGATATCTCAGGTGAGACCAAATCTAATGAGGCCAAAAGGGGGCAATGAGGATCACAATACTCTTCAACCATCTGGCTTTCTGAAGAAATTCTGGGATCAGTGGAAGAGAAGGGTAAGCATAAAGATTTCCGGGGGGCCAATCGTTGATTAGAGCATCCCTTGAGGAACTCCCTGAAGGAGGAATCAGAACGAAATAACTGCTGCACTTGTTGTTGTGAGGGGATGCAAAGAGATCGTTGCACAGGTAACCCCAGCGTTCGAATATCTTGTTCACTACTGACTGACTGAAGGACCACTCATGAGGCATTAGAATAGACCTGCTGAGCCTGTCTGCCAATACGGTGGATTTCTCTGGTATATGTGTTGCAAGTAGAAAGAGGTGTGAACAGATCGCCCATTTCAAACCCCTCATGGCCTCTCTGTACACAGTGAGTATGAACGGGTTCCTCCTTTCTTGTTGATATGCCAGATGACTGAATGACTGACATGTTATGACTGACATGTTGTCTGTGTGCATCGCAATGGTCCCCAAAGTTAGTGTCCTGAAAGGTTTGCAGTGATAGGAGGACAGCTCTCATCTCCAGGACATTTATATGCAATTTGGTCTCTGGGGAGTCCATGTGCATTGCACCATCTTCCCTCGAAATGCCCCCTACCCCACCCTAGATGGGAAGCATCTGTGGTCACTGTGGCTATTGGAGGGGGAAGGTTGAAGGGTCTTGTCCACTGATGCATCAGAGCGAATCCACCATTCTAAATGACTTCTGCAAATATTGGACATACTGAAAACAAAAGATAGGGAATTGTGTAGAAATGACCACTGAACAGCCACTGTCCATTGCAGAATGCACATATAGTATCTGGCTAAAGGCACCAAGATGATAGCAGCTGCCATAGACCCCAAGGCCCATAGAATAAATCTGGCAGGAGGAGGAGATGGATGAGATAATATAGCTTGGACTAGAACAGTCAAAGTATTGATGCGATGTTGGGGCAAGGAAGCTATCTGCGTAACTGTGTTCAACTGATCCTCGATGAAATCAAAAGTTTGTACCGGCAATGGTTGTGACTTGTCAAGATTTATGGTGATGCTTAGGATGTGGGATATCTGGTAGAAATAGTCCTTGGCCTGAGAAAGTTGATGCTGGGTGGGGGCAATCATCTACATATGGAAATATCTGAAACTCTTGTGGTCAGAGATGAGCTGCAACCACTGCCATGCATTTAGTAAACACCCTGGGGGGCTGTGGTGAAACCAAAGGGCAGGGCTCTGAATTGGAAGTGATTGGTTCCTATGCAGAAGGGCAGGTGACTTCTGGAGTGCCTTTCTATTTTTATATGATAGTACACATCCTTCAAGTCCACAGAAGACATCCAATCATCTTTCCTTAGTAATGGAAGGATAGACTGAACCATCACCATCTGGAACTTCCCTTTCTTTACATATAAACTGAATCTGCTTAGGTCTAGGATAGGCCCTCAAGTCGCCTGTTTTCTTTGGCACCAAAAAGAAATGGAAGTAAGTTCCAGATCCTCTCTGTTCGGCTGGGACCTCCTGGATGACTCTTTTTTTGCAGTAGTCTTTTGATCTCTAGAACTGCCAACTCCCTCTGACTGGGTGGAATGTCGGGGAGCTTCTTTTGAACTTTTGGAGGGGGGAGAGAAAAGGGAATGTAGAAACCTCTGGATATTATGCTCTGCACCCACACATTTGTTATTTGGGCCAAGGCGCTTGTTTGCAAGGAAAAATGTTCCCCGACTGTCTCCACAGTTGGACAGTCGGGCAGTGCTGAAAGGGCATATTGATAAAGGGTTTTCTAAAGCCCTGGTTTTGCAGGCCCCCTCTGCCTCTATGACAGCATCTCCCATTATACCTCCCTCCTTTGCCTCCCTCTGGAGGAGTACTCTCCTCTTTGATCAGGAAAGGAACCTTGTGATTTTTGGAATCAAGTCTTCTTAGCCACTCTTTGACTCCTTGAATAGGTTCATTGAGGGGTAGAGAACTTGATCCCCACTGCAGACAAGGTCTTACCGTCTTGTTCGCTGCAGGTGAGGGTGTCCTTAACTGATGATCCAAACCAGGAAGAATCATCAAAAGGGGCACTGACAAAAGACTCCTTAAAGGACTTCGCGAAATCACAAAGCTTCATCCATGCATGTCTGAGTATCACAATGCTGGTGCAGCTGCTCTTGAAGATCCTTCCACTGAATGGGAAATGAGCCTCATAAAAGAATCTGCCAGGGAAGTAAGATTGGTCAGCTTCAGAGAAACCTCATCCAGCTCCTCCTTAGGCAAGCACTCCGGGAGGTCTTTAACCAAGTCTCTCTGTAGGTGACTAAAATGTGCCAAGTAATTAAGTGCTCTAAGCGAAAAAGGCGCTGAGGTGAAGGTGCACTTCCTGAACCTGTCCAGCATTCTGGACTCCTTGTTCAGTGGGTAGACAGTCGAGCTCTGTTGTGTGAGTTCTTTCTTTGTAGCTGCTGCTGCCATCATAACGTCAATGGGGATGCCTTTGTTCCAAAAAGTTTGATCCTCAGTGGGAGAAAGGATTTTATCTGGGCAATTTGGTACAGGCTCTATGGTGTCTGGCTCCTTCCAGGCCAGACGGCTGACAAGATCTATAAGAGCGCCTGCCGGGGAGACTACCCAAGATGTAGATGGACCCACCACAAAGGCCTCCACGAATATGGACTCCTCCAAAGAAGGATTTTTGGATGAACAGCCACCTCTTTTCTTTAAAATTTCTAAGATGTCTGCAAAGGAGACATCGTTCAGTGGTGATTTGGGAGACCCCTCTCCCTCATCATAGTCTGCATGCTGAGTGAGGGACTCCACAGGGGAGTCTAAGTACCTTCCTCTTGCACATCCTCTTCTGTGAGATCTCCTCCCTGGGATATTCAGATGAGGAGTCAGAAGAGGAAGGGGCCAGCTCAGGTGGAAGGATCTGGGGGTCCTTAGAGGCAGGCTGACCCTGGACAGAAATGGAAGGTTCAAAGCCCAGATCTGATGCAGGGGCATGGGGAGGAGCAGAAGTAAAAGGGTCTGGTGCTCTGTCCACAGACAAAGCCTTTTCTAAAACCTCCACTCCCTCAGAGTTGAAGTCCCCATCAAAGGAAGGAGACCTCAGAACCCCTACTCCCAAGATAGAACTGGACCCGCACTGTCAAGGGCCAAAGCTCCAAGGTGGAGGAAAAGATACAATAAAACTGGAGCCGAACATCTTCCCTTGTATCCTGCCGCGATGGACCCGAGACTCACTCCAAACCAAGGATCTCGGAGCAGAGGTAGCCAAAGTCACAGTTGGCACCAAGGAAGCAAAAGTCCTCTGATCCGACCCTGAATCCCTTGGGAAACTGCTTTCCTGGGGCTCCAAGAATGTTATTTGGATAGGAGAAGGATAAAAAGAAGTGGCACAGACTCTCTCGGATCCGCGAGGGGATAGAGCTGGAAGTACCCCCATCTGGATCTGAGCCTTGATAATGGACCTAACCATCTTGTCCACGTCATAGTAATAGGCTTCCAGAGGATCTGGAAGAAACCCCTGAAGAAGGTCGTGAGTGCCTAGGGGTTTGGAGTATCTTCATCGGCACCATGGGAGACAAAGATCTAATGGACCTCCTGGGTGACTGAATGCTGGACCCCGGGATCCTGGGATTTACAGAGCTACAGAGCTTCGGATCTGAAATGGTAGGATTCGAAGAAGTATCAGTCTGAAAACTTCTGGTCCCAAAGAAGGCTTACTTGGAGACATCAAGTGTATTGGATCAGAGGAAGCAGACACAGATTTCAGTGCCGACATTCTCGGATCCGACTCTTTGGTAATTTTAGCAGGAGTCTCTGAGGACTCCCTGGTGGTGCTTTTTTGCCTCAGAGCCCTGTGAGTCTTTAGAGGGGGGTTGAGCCCCTGGAGAAGGTAGTGGAGCAGGCAGAAGCTCCTTCAAAATGCACTTATTTTTCCTCTCTTGGACTGCTCAAGGATTGAAACCCTCATAAATATTGCAAGGGGAATCCAAATGGGCCACCCCCAAACAGTAAACACATTTATAATGTGCGTCTGAGTGCGGGAGTCTTCTGTCACACTCAGAGCACCTCTTAAATCTAGCTGGTTTATGCATCCAGTAAAAAAGAAGGTACAAGGCCAGATGGGATAGGAAAAGTGGAGGTTGTAGAAGAACCTAAAACACCCTTGTACACTTGAAAGGGAGGAAAGATAAGAGAATTATAAAATTATAAAATTAAATAAATCTCAATACTAAGAAAAACACTTATCTGCTCAGAGCACTGGAAAGTGCATCTGAACGCACTGGTGGCAAATGAGATCTGAGGAAGTAGAGCAAGGGGCAAAGGATTATGATTAAGGGAGGAGCTTCAGCCTGGAAGCTAAATTCTGTAGAAGGTAGCCGAGTCCAATTAGAGGATCAGTGATGCAGAATGAGAGGGACAACATCACATAGTGGAGTTTAAAAATAGGGTAGAAATAAAAGAAAGGGAGTTATGGTTAAGAAATAACAAGAATTATTTAGCGGGACTGCCAAATGTTAAAGTATGGCATAATAGGGGGAATCTCACAGATCAAGAAGAAGAGCAACTGTAAAATGCTAAACAGAAAATAAGGGATTACCTAAATCATATGCATGAGTTTAGAAAGACTGCTGTTAAGCATCGGTTTTTTTTTTTTTTTTTTGATAACTCTAGAGCACAAAAACTTTTAGCACAACGACTCAGGCAGCAGAAAGTAGAAAGGGCCAAACTTAGGGAGCCTAAAACAACAAAGATAACAGATCCTGTAGAGGTTCATAGGTTCATAGGTATTAGAAACATTTTGAAAATTATATGAAAGTCTGTATAATGCATAAAAATACAGAAATCAAGAAAAGGTACAAATGGAAATCCTTATGGAAGAATTACATATGCCAAGGTCAGAGGTAGATGACTCAGTTACTAACAGTTAGGATAAGAGGAGATGACATAAAACTGGTGATGTATAACCAATCTACAGGAAAGTCCCCAGGAAGAAATGGTATTCCTGTGGAAGTCTGGAAGCTAGAAGGGGAAAAACTGATAAATGATCTGGAAGGTTTTGTTTAACAGTATTTTAAGAGGAGGAGAAGTACCAACAACCTGGAAGAAAGTGGTGGTAGCTGTAATACTTAAAGATAGTAAAGACCCATCAGATCCAGCTTCATACAGGACCACTTCAATAATAAACCATGATTACAAAGTGTTTATGTCTCTAATGGCTAAAAGAATGGCAAACGTGATGCTAAAAAATGCTTGGTATGGATCAATGTGGTTTTGTGGGGGGGAGGCAACCATTTAACAACATTAACAGAACACTGATGATCCAGAGGGAAGCAGAATGCAAGAAAATGCCACTCTTGTTAGCAGGTCTTAATGCACAAAAAGCATTCAACAAAATAAGATGGGATTTTATGAGCACAGCAATGGAAACATTTGCACTCCCTGATAAAATTATAAGGTTTATTAAAAATACAGGAGGTAAAAATTAAAGTGGGTGCATTCCTCTCTGATAATTTCTGCTTGAGCACAAGAACTAGGAAGGGGTGCCCTTTTCCTCCTTTGTTATTTCCATTATATTTAGAACCACTGGCAAAGAAAATAAGGGACTCAGAAATTGAAGGATATAATTGGTATGGTAGTCAAGAAAAGCTGGCTCTAGTTGCAGATGGTATTTTATACCTAAAAAAAAACAGAAAAGGACATTCAGTGTTGTGGAACATTTTGAGACAGTTTCAAATCTTTTTGGGATACAAAATTAATAAAGCTAAAACAAAGGCAATAGCTGTAAATTATGTACTAACACATGAATTGGTTTAGCAAAATCCATATTTTTGGGGACATGATAAAATGAAGTACTTAGGAGTATGGATTAAAAATTATTCCAGTGTGGCAGCTAAGGATATGTGTTAAGAGACTAAACAAAAGATAATACAAAAACTGAGAATTTGAAAGCTCTATTATATGGATAAGGATAGTAAGATATAACAGTTAAAATGTTTTTAGTCCCTTTTTATTTTATACACAGGTCAGGCATATTTCTATCAACCAGAGGAGAAGTTGTGAATAGCAATTAACAAAGAGCTGAAGGATTTAATCTGAGACAGGAAGATGGCAAGAGTCAAGTGGGATAAACTAATTCTTCCACTAGAACAAAAAGAATTGGGATTATTCAATTTGAAGGGGTACTTCAGAGCTACACAGTTAAGACTCCTATACACAGTACAAGCAGAAACTCAGAATTTAAAGTGGAAAGAGATAATGATGAAACAAGGGGAGATGGTCAAGAAACAAGGAGAGACTGGGATTTTAGATGCAAATCTTTAAGGATTAGAGAAACAATAATCATCCAGAATATTATATTCATAAAGCAACAGAAAGTATTCTAAAAACTAAGCCAACATGGGAATGAAGAAAGGAGATTCTGCCGATAGGGATGACTGCAATTTGGGATACAGACAAGAGACAAGACAAGGCTGGAATTTAGTGGAGAAAATTGGCAAAGGAACCAAGGTATTAGGGGGTCTATATTACGTGATAGAAGAGTCAGTTCATCGAACGCCATTTTACAGTGAAAATGTTGTTCTGTGAACTGTTACAGTGAGATCGTGGTACAGTGAAGATCAGAATATTTACACTTTACTCACTGTAGTGCGATCTCAGAGTTAGTATACATAATTAGTGGAGGGTGTGGGGGGTGCAGTCCCCCACAATAGCGAGTTCGAGGTACAGTATTTTCGGCCTTTAGGCCGTTCGACATTTAGACTTTTCGGTGTTCTAATATAGACCCGGTATTAAGAGAAAATAACTAGAGAGGGAAAGATAAAAGACTTCGAAGACAACAAGAATTTATCTGGACTGCAGGCTAGAGAATGCCTTCTCTATCAAGAACTGATAGAGTAGAGGCAGAGAGAAAGAAATAGGGGGTCCTAACTGAAAGACCAGCCTGGTAGAATTTTTAGTAGTATCAAGAAAAGAAGCTGCTATTAAAAAAGGAATAATTAGCACATCATATAAAATATTGCATTATAACTATAAGAATCAGTCAGAGGAAGTTTGTAAGGACTGGGAAGAGAGACTAGATAAGCAATTCACAAAGAAACAATGGGGGATATATGTATGTCTCCCAAATATGCAACAAAATCCAGAAGATTTAGGATTTTTTTGGTTGGAAACGTTTACACAGGTATTGTTATACTCCAAGTAGACTCCAGAGAATTTTTCCTCAGGTAAACAGCAAATGTTGGAAGTTTGATGAAGATAAAAGAGGTAATTGGGAACATATTTTCTGGCAGTGTAATGAGTAGGCAGATAAAGATTCCCTGCAGACTATTCTATCAGAGATACTGGGTGAGCAAATTGGTTTATCTAGGGAAATAATTTTTCTGAGCTACAATACAGATTCAGGACTGCCTAGACATAGTAAGCTGAATTATGGTGGCTGACAAAAAAGTAATTACTAGAAAATAGAAATCAAAGTCTAAACCAACTGCACTACAAGTAGCAAATATAGTACCAGAGATAAAATAACTGGAACTGGAATCTTTAGAAAAGGGTAGGAGTAAATTACATAGAAAAAAATGGGAAATGTGGAAACAACACATGCAGGGGAGGAATGAGGTTTAAAAGAAGGCAAGATTTAAATAAGCTACGTGATGTTTGACTGACAATGACTGGGTAGATTATAAGTGATGTACAATGTTTGCAACTAAAATTATGTCAGTATGGTATGTGATGTATAATGCTTGCAACTAAGATTGTGTCAATGTGGTTTTGTTTTCATTTATACAGATGTATGATTGCCTACATCATAAATGATAATTTAATAAAGATGTTTCTTTAAAAAAAAAAAAAAAGAAAGATTTATTTTTGTTTACCTGAAATCCTAGATGTGTTAGGAGGGTTGAAACATTTGATAAGGACTCCTGGCATCTGTGTTAAGGCTCTGCACAAACAGGCAAGTTGTCTAAACAAAGAAAATGTGAATATCTTGTTTGCAATGAATCATCACAGGCACTAGGCATTCTGTAAACACTCAGTGTAGTAGAAAGCCCAAGTAATAATGTGTAGATTTGATAATGTGATCCAAATTTTAAAAAAATCATAGTCTTCTTCTTCTTCTTTTGGCTTTTCCCGGTTAGGGGTCACCACAGCGGATCACCTGTCTGCTCATGACTAGCAGTGGAGTTTTACGGTGTTGAGTTGCCAGCCGGGCACCCAACCTTCCACAGAAGGCACACACATGCACGCACTCACTCCTAGAGCCAATTTAGAGTGTCCAATCCACCAAAAGCAGTTGTCTTTGGGATGTGGGAGGAAACCGGAGGACCCAGAGAAAACCCACGTGACCACAGGCAGGACATGCAGACTCCACACAGAAGACACCCCAGCCGAGGATCGAACCGGAGAGCCTCTTGCTGTGAGGTGGCAATACTAACCACTGCACCACCGCGGCTGCCCTATTTACAAAATCATAGTAATTTCCTGAATTTGCATGCTAATGGAATATGATAGTTACCATGTCTGAGGTTTGCAGTTACCATAGCACAATGGTTTGGAAGACGGGCTAACACAGATTGGAAGAAGGGCTAACACTGACTGGAGGGTCAACATTTTGAATACTGGAAACTTCCCATAGAGACTGAAGGACAGATCCAAAAATGGTCTCCACAAGAGCTCTTTTTATGAGACCACAAACATTCTGTAACAAAAGCGTCTTCCCTATGTGTACTGCAGGGACACATTCTAGGACTCCTGCTTCTAGCATGTGTTGGAGCATCTGACAGTACAACTCTATATGGTTTGGAGGGTGAGGGAGAATCCTTTTGAAAGGAAGAGGAGAATCTATCCATTGCTGACTGTAGCCCACTAGTATCAACTTTAAAACCCATTTGTCTGTCATTATCTGACACCAGATCAGAGTCTTGTGGGACATGTGACTTGTAGAAGTAAGGGAAATAGGGGGAGGAGGAAGGGAAGGGTGACCAGGTCCTCTGGTATAGTCACTTTGAACTGGTTCCTGACTCTTTTTAGGGAAATTCACTTGTTTTCTGAATCTGGATTTTTTGTCCTCCTATTAATTTTTTCCTGGGTGTTTGCCTGTTATTAGTTTGAGTTATCTGCTTATTCTGTCCTTTAAAACTTGTAGATGTGATGTCTCAACTCTGGGCCAGTAATCAAGGAGCCTGAATCCTCAGCACTGACACTGGAGAGGGATGTTCACTTGGAATACAAATGGATACACTCAGTATTTACAGATGCAGACCTCTCTGCATCAAGCACAATTTCCCTTAAGAGCACACAGGAAACACACTCAGCCCGGGATCTGAATTTTGCTATCTGTCTCCCTCCAGGTCCCCAATAAGACTCCCCACTGGCACAGGTTCACAGTTAAGTCCTCAGCCAAGTGCTCAAGCCAAGTCCTTCACCACTCTCTCTGTGAAACCAGTGCTTTGTGTCCCTGCTCCAAGTAGCTCACACACACACACACACACACACACACACACACACACACACACACACCTGGGAAAGGCTGGCACAGGTTTACTAGCTATGCCCCTTCTGCCCAAATTATAAGGTAGTGATCATTGCTACCAAGCACTACAAAGCCAGCTACCCAAGTTTCTTGCAAGGGTACCCAATTACACTCAATGAAATTAATATTAATACAAATGGTAATGTTGACCAAACAGCCAGGGGCCAGGGCTGTCACCAAATACATGAAAGTACTCACAAAGGTTAAAATATTTCTCTAAAGGACCAACCACAATGAGAAGTTTAAATATATTTAATAATAAATAATAAACATGAACATGAAAATACTAAATATCTATATACAGTAAACACAAGAGTTTCAGCCACAGGAAATATTAAAAAATAACACAGCTGGAAAGATTCACACAGTTACAGAAAAATAATACTTAACTATCCTCACTATATTTTCCTGACTAATCTAAAAGAGTACTATTCCCTGGTCACTTACTAGCACAAGGCAAGATGAAGTGGGTGAGTGGTCTTCCTCCTTTGTCAGGTTCCAAGTACTATTCCCTGGTCACTTACTAGCACAAGGCAAGATGAAGTGGGTGAGTGGTCTTCCTCCTTTGTCAGGTTCCAAGAATAGACTGCTCCTGAGACGTCAATCTCCTTTAATATTAAAACATTATTTCTGTCCAGAATGACATCACATACATCCGGTCATCTGACTTCTGGTTCCCATGCAACCCTCACTGCTAGGAGCTGTCAAGATTTAACACCTATGTGTTACCATACACACAGACAGAGCTCTGCTCAGATCTGCTGTTACTCCTGGAAGGGAATTGCTATGGCTAGGATTGTATAGGCCTTAGGGCCGATAGCCTAGTACCAACCTATGAACCTATGAAAAACAGACAGAATTAAATAAATTAGCTGCCTTTTAAAATCATGTAAAACCTAAGCAAACCACGTGTAAGCAGAAACATTCACATAAAATCCTTATTATTGCAGAAAAATATATTATGACTGTCCAAAAACCTTTAATAACAAGAAATAAGCTTAAATATAGCCTTAGGGCACTAAATGACAGCCAAATCCTAGAAAGCAATCCCCAGAGAGACAATAATAGTAATTGTGGAATGTCTACAAATGTGCTTGAAAAGCTAGTATTCTTAAGGTGACATACAACTGTTTACCACAGAAAATAGTTAAAACACTAAAAATATTAAAAGCATAATATATGTGTATTCATGGGGTCCCTAAAAGGAGTATTATTTATCTGATAGGAAGCCTCTGTCAACCGATGCACCAGAGATGTCTCACAAATACATTTGCATGAGGCGGCAAGAAATTACTGAACATTTTTGGTCACCCTGGCTGCTTTCATACTTCACTCCAAAAGGAATTAACTTACAGGCAGCAAGAGTGACTGTGTGATAGGGCAGAGCATTAAGAACCTGTCCAGGTGCTGTATCCTTGGCAGCATACAACCCATAGGCTACTCCAGCAGTGAGAATGATAAACATCTGCTTGGTCTGATTAGTTTATAAAAATGTACGAGACTGAAGAACTTTATACAATCTATTGGTGTTCTTAAGAGCAGCAGGGTGGCAGTGAGGCAAGTTATATTCTGTGACAAAATCATTATCCAATGTTGAAAAAAAAATAGAACTGGAGTAGGTTCTGGAAAATCCAATTGCAATAAATCATGATATTTCTTCAGAGAAAACAGAATGTCATTATGACCCCACTGAAACAAATAATTCATTCTGGAAATAGTTTCAGAAAAAGATAATCATTCAAAGGGACTGGCAGAACCACACACTACTTGAAATATGAATCAGAAACCCGAGGAGACAAAACAGAAATTGCCCCTTCACAATCACTTTGTGGTTCAAAATCTTGAACCTCTTCAGAAAATGAAGAACCCTTTTTTCTCCTACCAAAAACACCTAAACTGAAACCTTAGCTAAGCCCAATAAATTGCTCCTGTCCAAAGTGACTGAGACAGGAGAAGAAATATGTCTAAGATCTTGCTTCTTTTTTTCATGGAAAATTCTGAAGAAGCAGACTCACTTTTGCCAAAAAAACTCTCTAGGGATAGGCTCAGCAGTGTGCCTAGGTAGAGGGGTATTCCATGCTCCTTCTCCCAGGACTGACAAGTACGGTTATGCCATGACTGTCTGTGGTACTCCAACAGCTGCAGATGACATGTCTAACCCCAGGTCCATAGTGAATCTAGGGACTACACCAGAAGGAGCCAATGAAAAAGATGAAAGGTCTGATGAGCCAGAAATGCCCACAGCAGAGTCACCCATCTGAAGCTGATGCAGTTTAGTAGTCTCCTGTAGTAGTGAAGGATGCTTATTATTATTATTATTATTATTTTTTTGTAGCTGGAAGAAAGAAGAAACAAGGAAAAGGAAGCATGTTCCAAGGTTAAGCTGAATAAGATACCTGGTTCCTGAGGAAGCCTGGAAGCAGAAGTTGCTAAAACAGGTAAGTAGTAAAAGAAAGTAATTTTCCCACCAAAAACATAATGAAAAGCACTTTACACACTTGCTCCAACCCACAAAAGTAAAATATCATAACATTTACCAAGGAAAAGTAGCAGTTTTAAAGTAGTTTTAACAACTTTCCCCAACAAAAATGAGAAGCATAACTCCCCTGTTTAAAGGTTACTAAAAGTTGCATGATAATAATTGTATTTACTCATTTCTTAGTGAATAGGTGAACTGGTCCTCAGACCCTTTTCAGCCATGACTAGGGTAACAATAGCAAGAATACATACAATATACATGAACAGTTTAGAGTAGCCAATTAACCAATATGTTATACAGAAGGAGAGGAAAACAGGAATAGTTGAAAAATGTATGCAGATACAGGAAAAACATGCAAACTCCACACAGATATTGAAATGACACATGGATTGAATCCTGGACCCTGGAGTTGTGAGGCAGAGAGATTTTTACCCCTGAACCACTATGAGGGTTATATCCATATTTCAGAAGATGAAATTAGTAGACTGAAATAATACTTTGCTGGTGTTAAAGCTAGGTCGGAAATCAAGTTGAAAGTCACTTAGGATACACTGTATGATAAGAAAGGACTTGCTTGCATATCTGTAATGCAGACATTCTAACTACTGCAGAAAGATCAATTGCTTGAGTTCTGGGTAGAAGGGGTCACATTTTTCGGAAATTATAAAACAAACAGCTGTTTTCCAGTCCTTAAAAATTATATCAGAAGAAAGGGACAGATTAGAGGTAGATTAAAAGCTCAAATGTGTCTGCAGAGGATTTAATAAGATTTAACTTGTAGACTGTTAGGGGTAATGGATGACTTAAGTGAAAGTTTAGAGAGATCATCACATGCATCATATAACATTCATAGTATAGTGGTGAGCATAGCTGATTTCCAAGCAGATGATCTGGATTTGATTCACAGCCAATGCCAGAGGTCTCTACATTTAGACAGTCTGTATGTTCAGACAGATTGTGCAGTTGAGAGACAAAAATGTGGCAGTCATTTTAATCTATCAGTTAGCACAGCAGATTAAACCTGGGGTTTTGAATGCCAAAGGTGCAGGATTCAAGTCCTTTTACATGTCTTACACTGACAGTCTCTAAGCCTTATCCCTATACTTGGTCGCCTACAGACTGCTGAGAGGCGATCTATGTCTGGCCAACAAAAACATCCTCTATTCCAAGTCTGATGGATCTTTTGCATATCTGCAAAACAAATAGCATCAGAATTACCCAATCTAGGAACCTAAACTTTGTCTGCAACATATATAGGCAGGCATGTGTCTCAGAGACTACCCCTTCTCTGGAACAGGCTTCCCATCCATGGGAAGCAGAGTTCTTCTCTAACCCAATTCAAGCATAACTTGGACATATGACTGGGGAATCAGAAATGTACCCTTGGTCTAGCACCTATGCCTCTAGCAGACAGACAGACAGAGGCAGCATGTAAATGCTTGACTACCAATGCTCAAGACTATATATACATCTTAAAATAATCCTAGGGTATCAAAACTTTTCAGATACATTTCTGAAGCATGGTTAGGCATAAAAACTGGTCCAGGGTCATTAAATTAGTCATCTATGAACCTATGAGTGGTGGAACTATGATGACAATATAACTTAGCCTGGTGGATGAAGTAGCAAAGGCAGTAGGAAGAACGGTAATGACAAGAGATAGAGTAATATTGTCTCTAAAAGTAGCTGCACTATCCTTCAGAGTATGGTGAGATGAAAGAGAGGAATGAAGTGGTTTGGCACCAATGAAACTTTTGTGGCCAATTACTTCCTAATATCTGACCATAAATTCTTTGGATTTGTAAAGTTCTATAAATTCTGAAACTTACAATAAATGAACTTCACTGTCTTTACTACAATTTTGTTATGTCATGCAATTATGATGTATTCACTTGTGCAGTGAGAGGTTTCAGTTCTACTATGCACAAGCATCTTGATTTCTTTAGTAAGCCACAGGCAGTAAATCAAAGCTATGAGCATATCACAAAAATGGATCTTCATGATCCAACTTCTCACAATGAAATACTTGCACTGGATGTCACAAGCACCCTTTTATGACGTGTTTTAGAATCTCTGTGTAGTTCTAGCTAATCCTTTCATTCCCTTAATGCACTGCTTCCTTTAACCATCACCAGATTAAGTTTGGTCATTACAACTGCACTCATAATCTAAGCATCCTTAAGGAGTTCACTGTGTAGTAATACTGATATCTATGAAAGGAAGGGGGATAAAATGTATATGTATATACAAATATACATTTATATTTATATATAACTATATCAACCTGTCTAGACCTCTGGCATATCCTCCAGATTGTTAAGGAACTGAAAATTTATATTAGGAATGGGGGTGGTAGATGGATATATTGGGTCTATATTAGAACATCAAAGTTTCACAACTTCGAATGTTCTAATATCAACCCCTATTCAGCGAACACTGAAAATAGCGAAGCTGCGGAACACTGAATTTTTTCCTAGGGAAGGAATTTGGTTGGCCGATTCACAGGTCAGGATCAGGTAAGTGTGCGATTGCGTGTATGTGAGGGTTAGGGTGCGGATCAGGTAAGTGTGTGATTATGTGGACGTGAGGGCTAGGGTGGGGTAGGTGAGTTAGGGTTAGGACGTGGGTTAGGTAAGTGTGTGATTGTATGGACGTGAGGGTTAGGGGGCGGGGTAGGTGAGTTAGGGTTAGGGCACGGATGAGGTGAGTGTGCGATAGTGACGGACCTTAGGGTTTGGGTTAAGGTAAGTGGATAGCTAGTGGTGTATGTACTGTTTAATGTAGGGTTAGATGTAGGATTTTAGGTGTATGTATGTGGATTGCATTTGGTGTGCTTGCGGTGTGTGTGTGTGTGTGTGTGTGTGTGTGTGTGTGTGTGTGTGTGTGTGTGTGTGTGTGTGTGTGTGTGTGTGTGTGTTCATAGGTTCATAGGTTTATACTAGGCTATCTGCCCTAAGGCATTTATAATCCTAGCCCAAAGTTTTGTGGCTTACGCCACCCCTTATATGAAAAAATACTGTGCCCATTAGTTTGTTGTGCCTCTGTCCAGCAGTGACACAGAGATGATTCCCGGGGTAAACCTACGATCTCCCATCCACAGGTCAAGATTTCTCTTGAACAGAGCCAGTGAGGTGCTCTGCGTCACATGGACCGGGATTTTATTCCACAGCATAGGGAGTCACTGAGTGAAAAATCTATCCCTCCAGCACGTCCTGTTTATATCGGTGCTAAGGTTTAAGTTGCTTACTCTAGTGGTTTTGGTGGATTTGGATTTTTTGAGGTGGAGCATGTCCATTAATTCCGGGTTGGACATGGCCTTGTATGTCAGGCACATGTCACCTCTGAGCAGACGGTATGCGACTGAATAGAGCTGGAGTTTCTTCAATCTGGCAGCATATGACAGATTTTGGAGTCCCTTTATCCTTTTGGTGAGGAACTTTTGGGGTCTCTCCAATTGCTGCAGATGTCGGGTGAGATACATCCCGAATGGGGCATTGTACTCAATCATTGGTCTGATAAGTGAAGAGTACAGGGGAACAATGACCTCACTAGATCTGGATGTGAATCCCTTCATGATCAGGTGGGCAATGTAGAAGGTCTTTCTAACCACTTTAGCAATGTGAGTGTCAAAAGAAAGGCCACTGTCAACCTGGGTCCCCAGGTCCCTGATAACCTCTTCTGTGCTTAGTGGATTGCCACCTATATGGTAGCTTGGGGTTACCTTGTTTTTCCCGAAGGGTATGACTATACATTTTTTGGCATTTAACTTCAGGCCATGGCTCTGGCACCAGCTATCTGTTTCTGTGAGTCCCTTCTGAAGGATATCCGTGTCCGATGCACTTTCCACTATGGCGCCCAGTTTGCAGTCGTCTGCAAACTTTGTCAGCCAAAGTCCTCCCATGTTAGCCTGTACTTCTGAGAAATAGATGCCGAACAATAGGGGGCCAAGGACCGAGCCCTGTGGGACACCACTTGTGACCGGCTTGGAGTCTAACATAGCGCCAGCAACTCTAACCCTGTGGGTTCTGTCCTTAAGCCAGTTTGCAACCCATCTTGTGACATATGGGTTTACATTTAAGCTGGTAAGTTTTTCTACAATACCCGAGTGGGGTATTGTGTCGAAAGCCTTTGCAAGGTCTAGGTAGGCTGTATGGACTGCCTTTCCCTCATCAATGGCCTTGGTGACTGTTTCGAAGAAGTCGACCAAGTTCAAAAGGCATGATCTGCCCTTGATGAAGCCAAACTGGGTTGGGTCCAATGTCTGCAAGTCCCCTATATCTTTGTTTATGAGCTCCATTATGATCCTCTCCATATCTTTGCAGACTAGACTTGTTAAGCTTATGGGGCGGTAATTACCAGGGTCCGTAGAGGCACCGCCTTTGTGGAGTGGGACCACAGTTGCCGTACGCCACTCCTTGGGCACGTATCCTGTGGTAAGGCTGAGATTAAACAGCTGCCTTATGTGCGGGTTTAATTCCTCATTTAGCTCGTGTAGCACACAGCCGGGGACACCATCCGGTCCCATTGATGCTGTGTTTTTAGCTTTAGAGAGAGCAGCTTTCACCTGTGCATTTGAGATGTCTGGGAGGCTACACTCCGCTGGGATAGTTATCTCTCCTTTAGGGGAGAGGGTGAAGTTTGCACTGAACCTGTCTGCCAGTATGTTGGCAATGTCTGTGGGTTCAGTGATTTTGTATCATTTTGGACTAATTCTGAGCATATCTGGGAGTTTCCACCCAGGTTCCTAACATAGCTGAAAAAGGCCTTATGACTGTCCTTTGAATCCATGGCAATTTTTCTCTCAAAATTGGCCTTAGTTGATTTTATGAGTGCTCGTATTTTTTTACTAATAATGATCAGGGGTGACTTCCCTTTTATGGATTTTGTTCTATCATGTAATAGCTTTCTCCTCTTATTGTAAAGTTTGTTAATGGCTGGGGTCCACCAGACTGGATGTTTGCCCTTTGTGGAAAGAGTCTTGGTTTTATTTGGGATTGCCTGATCCATGCAGTCCTGCAGGTGTTCATAGAAGGCATTTGTAAGGGCTTCTGCAGCTTGGGTTGTGGTTTCCACTGGCTCAGGGGCCTTGAAGGATACCACACCAGTCTTGAGTAGTGTGAAGTTTGCTTTAGAGAAGTTCTTCACTGTGGTCTTTTTTTTTGGGGTGGGGGTGGGATGTGGATTTCCAGAGAGATTAGTTTATGATCAGATCTCACCAATGAGGGATATACTTCCGGTGTGGAGCATTTTGTCCCCATGTTTGTGATAATGAGATCTAGTATATTTTCTCCTCTCGTGGGAACAGTGACTAGCTGTTCCATGGCATTTGAATTTATGAACTCCAGGAACCGTTGGGCTAGAAAGTTAGGGCTTGAGTAATGTTCCCAGTCTATATTCGGGTAGTTGAAGTCACCCAATATGATGGTGTTTGGAGATACATTTATACCCTCCAGTGTCTTCAGGAAGGCTGTGTGGGGTTCCTGAGTTTGAGAGGGTGGCCTGTAGCATGCTACAATTTGTAGAGCAGTTTTGCCTATGGTTAGTTGCACCTGGATGGTTTCCGAAGCTTTGTGCGTTGCCACCAACCTGGAGGTGTGGGTATCCTTTATGAATATGGATACACCCCCCTCCTTTTGTGGTGTGGTCCGGGTTTTGGGGCCGGAGCGCATGATATGAGGTAAAACCTAATAGTGCCGGGGTGCTCTCAGCAGCCTTGAACCAGGTTTCAGTTACAGCACAGACATCGATGTTCTCCATACTGAGAAGGGCCTCGAGTGCATGCATTTTGAGAGTTAGACTTCTGGCATTGAGCAGCATTACCCTCAGTTTCTTCCCATTTTTGTTTTCTAGGGAGGTAGGTTTAGAATTTGAGCCTTGCCTAAAAAAGGCACTATGAGGATGGAAAAAGCCTTAGCCAATATCTGGAATCCCAGGGGTGACAGGTGCAAGCCGTCCCTTGCGAAGCAGCGTGGCTTGTCAAGCATGTCATCTGAGGCAGACAGACACTGGATCCCCTTTGAATGACACCAGACATTAAGCCAATTGTTAAAGCTGATCATCTTGTCTCTATATTGTGGCATCATTCTTGGTGAAGGAAGGATACTGCTCAGGGTCAGGGTCATACCTGCCTGGGCTACATAATCAGAGAGCTCCTCTATGTCTCTTCATGTAGTCCAGGGAGGTGCGTCTCAGGTCGTTCACACCAGCATGGACAATGACTGTGTCATATTTGTACTTGCCGTGGAGTGACCCAAGTGCTTGTGTTATGTGGCGGATTCTAGCGCCCGATAGGCAGCTTACTGTGACCCTCTCCTTGTTCAGCCTGGTGAGTGGGACGTCAGTGTGTCTGACTATGGAGTCACCTATGACAAGTATGTTTGGTGTTGTATTTGGCCTTAAGGGCTGTGACTGCTTTGCACACTGATTTTGTGGTTTATGTGTTGCTTGTGGGGTGTCTTGAGGTAGCAGTTGCTTGGGTGTCTGCTTTGGAGGCCTCTGCTGTTTAGGTAAATTTTTACTCAGAGCCTCCGAGTATGTCTTTGTGTGTTTATGTGTTTGATTCAGTGGTGTGGTAGCATTATGTGAGGCTGGTTTTGTGGTGTGTATAGTTGCCTTCTCCTCTTGTCTGGTCTTGCCAGTCCTGAGTTGAGAGAGCTCAGCCTCCAGTTTGGCTAAATAGCTGCATCTCTCGCAAGTATTTGTGTTATGTGGGAGGAGGAGAGGGTTGTCTGTGTACATGAGGCAATTGTAACATTGCCTCAATATTCCCAGATTCACCAACTGGGCAGGAGAGGACGCCAGCATCTGGCCCTTCGACATGCTAGAAAAATTAAGAAGTTAGGTATGAGACTGAATAAGAGAGGACTTAGTAAGGAAGTGGGTACTCCTGGGGGTTTTCGCAAGTGAGGGACTTTGTATAATATAGAAGTGACAAGTGCTGAGCTTTTTTTTTTTTTTTTTGAGGGAAAAAAAAACTTTTAGGAACAACTGCTGCGCTTTTTAGTCAAGGGATATACTGTTTAGGTTACTAGTAGAGCAGTTCTAAGGGAAAAAATGAAGAACAGACTTTATGGAGCCAGAAAAAGTTTAACCTTGTTAAACCGGCGCTGCCCGATGCTGCTCTAGTGGAAACTCCACGCTAAAGCGTGCTTTATAGCAGGGGGCTGTGTGTGTGTGTGTGTGTGTGTGTGTGTGTGTGTGTGTGTGTGTGTGTGTGTGTGTGTGTGTGTGTGTGTGTGTGTGTTGGAACAGCGAATTTTTTCCCTGGGAAAAATTTGCTGTTCTGCATGTTCTATATTGTCAGCGTTCGCTGAATAGGGGTTGATATTAGAACATTCAATGTTTTAAAAAGTCGATGCTCTAATATAGACACAAATATGTTGCAGTAAGATCTGGATCATGAAGTTCCTTCATTATGGTAAGTACATAACTTTTGTATTTTACATGATCCTGTCCTTAACTCCATAACACTTGGACTGAGTTCCCAGCAGTACAGCTTGAGTGACATCATGGTGGCATACCATGAAGGACTGTGGCCCAAATGAAGCTCCTGAACTTGAGATTCATCCAGTCTGCAGTGTTATGTGAAGGTATGCATACAGGACGATGTTGCAGCCACACAGATATCACTCACTTATAGAGTTCTAAAAGCTGATGAAACAGTCAACAATTTTGTAGAGTGAGCTCTTGGTTTACCTGGAAGGATCATACAGCTAAAAGAGTAACAGTATGTTATACAATTGGACAGCCACTTGGATAGTTTGACTTCTGTCACTAAGTTCTAGTTAGTTAGGTGCAAAAGATTCAAAGAGCTGGTGATACTTCCTTGCACAGTTTAAGTAAAAAATGTATCTGTCTGTGGCCATCTGAGCAATGCAGTTTGCATTCTTCATTTGTATGTACTGGGGAAAAAAAGAATGAACATTTTCTGGACTTATTTCGGTCATACCACTCAACTGTACCAAATTCCTCTGTAAATACCAGTTCTGAGGGCAAAATACTGGGGCACCATGAATTCCCAAGTGGCCCCTTTAATTTCTGAACTTCCCAGTTGTTTTTTCATATTTTTTATGGATGAATTTCTTGTTAAAGTCATCCGTGCAGGTCATGACCGATGATGTCAGCTTCGTGAGGCAGACTGCCAGCCTATCAGAATTCGGGTGAGGGCTCGAGGGGGTGTGTACTCGGTTTACTTTTTTCCGTAGGTAATGTGGTTGCAGCAGTCAAGGGATCAGAATCAATGAACGGCGTGGTGGAGAAGACGACTTTCTTGTCTTGAGCAGGCACTACAGGCAGCTGTTTTTTGTTCTAAATTAATTAGATCAGGAACTGCGGAGTCCAACTGGTGGTCTTCTTCTCTTGAATCTCCCTCTAGTGTTAATCAGGTAGTGTACAATGCAGAGGCAGCAGAGAAGCAAATTGCAATGAAAAACTTTATCTTTACCAGTACCAGTTCTTCCCCCAGCTCCTCCAAGTAAGGAAAAAAAAAGAAAAAAAAGCCAGTGATTTCACATTTATCAGTACTGGAAATTAATTCAAGTGCCGGGGCTCATATAAATGTGTTTGCATGATTAATGAATGTTGTTTGTCAAAAGAAAAACAAACCGCATGCATAACTTAATTTGTCTTTGATTAGCTTGTCAGATTAGTTATGTGGGTGATGCGAGACAAATGGTTAGAATCCTGACGGGATTTCTGTACAATAGACCTGCAAACTAAATTAGCATATTTCTTAAAAAGCATGAGTGATTGCACTGAGTTTATAATCCTGTTTTGTGAAGCTCTGAGCTAAGAAAGCAAATAAGTATTTTGGGTAAAACAGAAATTAAAACAGCAAATGGCAGCCCTTTGTACATAAATATCTTACTTTTGGGCTGCAGATTATAACTGAGGTATAAAGTTAAGGGAATGTAGGTGATTTGCCCCTTCTCCTAAAAAGGAAATGCTTGCTTGCTGATTATAATGGAGGCAGTGAAGGCAGGTTAGCACTGGTGTTTTACAGGAATGCGTCACCCAGTGGGCTGTTGGTTATTTGGGGAAATGCTGTTAATAATGTACAGTGAAGAAGACAGTCATTCACTGTTTCATCATTTTCCTTCTGGCCAGAACATATATTTAAAGACAGGATAGGTGGGTAGTAAGATCTCTAGCTGAATACCTCCCAATTTATGTCACACTTGACATCACACGAGTGATGAGATAACAGTGAAGGAAAACAGAGAAGAATTCAACCGGAAATTTCTTTTAGTCTCTTTCCTTTGAGTAATAGTCTGCTTTGATTTGGGCTACAGCCGGTTAAAATGTTGGAAACCTTGTTCTGACACACTATCAGCGAATTTGTACCTATCAAAGAGAACAATTGCCTTTTACTTGTTTGTGTTTTTTTATGAATGGCATCAATGACAGCCTGCCACAACTTCAGTACTGAGAGCCAATGAGCTGGTACGTGGGCAAGGGCCACACGGAATCAGAAAAAGTAACAGGAATAACACCGGGAAAGATTGCAGTGCGACTGCAAAAGAGTTCATACTTTGTAGGGATGACTGTGCATGGTTATCTTATTATTGTCTGTCTGCCAGCAATGTGGTTTATGGGAGAACTCAAATGTGAAAAAATGCTGGTGTTCACATTAGCAGCCCGGTTTGGCTATTAGTAAGGAACTGACTGGTAGTTTTAACAATACAACACAGAGGCTTACCAAAATTATTTATTATCGTATTCTTTCTTTTAAATATACAGTATGCTGCATACCTGTCAATCTGTCAGAGCAAGAAATCTGGACAAAGCCAAGAATAATGGTGGGACAAAGGCCCAAAAATAGGGATAGATTTTAAATATTACTCCTGTAAACTCAGTTTCTAGAATAACAGGTTTTGCATTATTAAGAATTTTCTGAGATATGAAGTCTGAAATTCAAATGTCTGCTGACTGCCATTATTTATCATTATTTAGTGACTTTAAGCTTCATATTGGAATCCCACAATTCCTCTGGAGTGGGCAGGGTTATTCAATTATCTATGGAAATTTTAATCAGTATCCCAATTTTTGGCCAGTTGTACCTACTTTGTACCTACTTTTCATGGGCCTTTGTCCACATTTTTGATATTTCCAGGCTGAGAGGTATGATTTAGGTTAGTATCAGATGTTGCAGTCAGCATGAAGGCAGGGTTAGTTTTGAGAGTAGCCCTATCTTTATGAAAGATGACATACGGAGGCAGATTACACAGGGCGTGTAACTCTGGCATTCTCCTGGCCGAGGTGATGGCCACAAAAAACAGGGTTTTCCAAAAAGTTACTTAAGATCTACATCAGCTATAGTTTCCAAAGGTTGAGAGGACAATTTTTCAAGAACAAAATTAAAACCCCATGGGGGAGTAAGATCTTTAAATGGGGGTCTCATTAGAAGGTTTCCCTTAAAGAAGGCATTCTGGAAATTCAAAGAGCACATCCACTCTCCCTCCTGAAAGTAAGGATGGACTAACTGTAATGTAACCATCTGGAAGCTGTATTTTTCTACAAACTGATTTACACCACTGAGATCAAATATTGGCCAAAGATTTTGTCTCTTTCTTGGGGCAAATTAGAACCTGGAGTTAAACATGGATCTCACCTGGTCTGGTGGCACCTCTTGGACGGCTCTTTTCTGTAACAGCATCTCAATTTCTAAAACTGACACCTTTTTCTGTCAGGGTGGAATGTCAGGCAGAGCAAGGGAAGGTAACACCAGTTAATCCAAAAAGGGAATGGAAAAGCCTCTGGATATGACTTCTCTGAACCATTTGTCCAGATGATGACCAACCCCACACAGTCAAATGAAAGGACACATGCCCCTAACTGCCTACAAAGGTGGACAGTTGGGCAAGAACTCACAGTTTCTGCTGACACTTCCCAGGGGAGGAACCATGCTACCTCAGATTTTGCACACCGCCTCTGCCTCTAGGGTGGCACCTATTGGGGAAACTTCCACATCTCCTGGTGTTCTCATCAGACCATTACTCATGTTGGGGCTGCTGGAATTTTTTGAACCAGATATTCTTTGCTTCTCTTTGATTTCTAGCTCTGGATCTTTAGGGAGCACTACATTTCACCCCACCAGTCAAAGGCTTCTTGCCTTCCTGCTCATTTTTTTTCCAATCTCTTCTTCACTTTGGGTCCTAACAATAAGGACTCATCATACAGGGTGCCGATGAAGGTCACCTTAATGTTTTTCACAAATCCAGTAAGCCTGAGCCACACCAGCCTCTCACTAGTGATGTCCAGCCCTGTTGCCATTACTATTCCATCTGTGGAAACATGAATAAGCCTCAGGGAGAGCATGGTAATAATAAAATTCATAGTTGCATTTGTGACTCCAACTGTTTATGACTTTCTCTAACGTGCAACTATTCTGGAGAATCAAGGGTTTTGTCTGCTATACTCCTCAGACACTTCAACAAATGTTTAAAGTAATTTAGGGCCCTGATGGAAAACGTACCTGACACATATACTCACTTCCCAAAGTAATCCATGTCCCTGGATTCTGTATCTGGCAAATGAACTGTCTGTGCTTTTTCTGAAGCCTATCTTTTGGTGGAAGATCACAGGCTTCTTTTGGAATCTGTTTTTTGGTGGCAGCTTCGGCAACAACGGAATAAACAAGAGGTACTTTACTCCAGTGTTGCATGTCTTTGGGAGGTTGAAATTTGTGGTCAGGCTTACAAGAAATTGACTCAACCATGTCTAGCTCACCACATGTTTTCTGCACTGCAAAGTCAATCATATTGTCATGACAAATCTACCCAATCTGTAGGAGGGACAGACTAAAAAGCCTCCTGTAGGACCTATTCCTCTGGAGTTGCAGGTTCAGTGGGCCATCTTGTATATCCTCTTCCTCAAAATGTTCATGTATGTGCCATCCAAGTGTTCAGGAAAAAAAAAACTATTTGGCAGACCATAGGAGTCTGATCCATCTTTTCAGTACCAGGTCCTTTTGGCATAACATTAATCTTCAAAAGTTCCTAGGATGGATGGGGTCTTCGGATGGAGCTAAAATGGTGGGTGCCTGTTTCTAGGCTGCATACCTTGAGGGTATCCTTGGTCCTCATAGTCTGGCCTTGATGACCACTGCTGATGGAATTAACACTGACAAAGTCTGGGCCTCCAGGCACATTAGCACAAAAGCTGATGTAGGATGACCAGGGTCAGGGACATGGCCTCCCAGGCAGACTTAAGCACTGAGACTTTGAACATCGACTATACAAACACTGTGAGTACACTATAGGTGCCATCTTCTGTACCGGCACAGCCATATCAATAATCTTGCGTCTAGTAATTCCCAGCATCAAAGGCTTTGATGCTCAGGTCAGAAGGGCAAAGGCTGGTGCTGATAGGAAGATTTCTATGGTCTTTGATGAACAAAATGTAATAGTTTCCAAGATAATCTCAGATACCCCTGGTGCAAGAAGTGGCCTTGGTCTAGGAGCAGTAGACTTTGAGAGGATGGAACTTTCTCTAGTCACCCTAGATACAGAGAGGGCTGAGAGGATACCAAGGTCCAAATTGGTCCTGATCAAGACTGTCATCATTTTATTTTATTTCTGTTTTTAATGAACCTGCATGAAACTTACTCAAAACATCAAGTGGATAGCATTCCAGTATATTTAAGTATATTTTACAGTATATTTAAGTATATTTTATATATACATATATATATATATATATATATATATATATATATATATACACACACACATACACACGTGTGTGCGCGCACGCATCACAAAATCAAAAGGTGAAAAGGTCACACAGGCAAACCAACCTTTCAGTAAAAACTGCAAAAAAAAAAAAAAAAAAAAAAAAAAGGGCCAAAATAGAGTTTTCACTATGTGATATCTTAAACCTTGTGTGTGTAAGATTTATATCTATCTATATATATATATATATATATATATATATATATATATATATATATATATATACACACACATACATACATACATATATATAAGGGGAAGAAGACAGAGAAAGTAATCAGAAATAAAGTACAGTTATGTAAGTAGCACTTACTCGTAACAATAGATGTTCAAATTCCTCAATACAACAGTTGCCTTTTGGCTAAGTGAGTTGTTTCCTGACTAGGAAGCAACAACCAGACAGCTTCAAAAAGCTCTTGCTCTCCTCCCCATATTTTCACTCTGACTGCTGACTGGCATATGCCAAGGAGGGAAATTGTTTGAACTACGTTTGATCGACTGACTGGTTTCTGGGAAATTAGCAGTTGGAGTGAAGCTTTCCTCAGGACTTTCTTGTCCATGCAAAGAGAAATGAGCTTAATAGTCCAAAATTAAACAAACAATAATAACAATAAAACATGAAGTAGAAACAAACACAGTTCTATTTTATATCCCAACCACATTTACATACAAGAGTAGGGGAATGGAAGGTGGATATGGCTACTGCAGCTGTGAAGAATTTGAACATTTGCTGTTATGGACAAGTACAACTGATACAATTGTACTATGTTTATCATTTTTACTGCTGTAGTAGCCTTTAGGCTATATGACTTGATAACCAAAGTCTTTCCAACCTGGGAGGAGGAAGGATATGGATCCAGAAGCCTCTAGAGAATGGTCCTAGCAAAACAAGTCCTGGATCTTGAAAAGGAGTCCAGTTTGTAATGCTTTGTAGTACATTCAGATGACCATGTAGCTGACAAAAGAATGCTTCTAGAGTGCAATTCTTTCCAGAATGCTGTCAGAGAAGACACGGTTCTAGTAAAATGCACTTTAATATTGCCTGAAATGGATTTGCCATGGTGGGAATAACAAAAAGCAATAAGGTATGGACAACTATCTGGATATTGTCTCAATTTTGTCTCTTGATAAGAAATAAATAGCTGATCAGCTTTTCTAATGGGTTTAGTTCTGTCAAGAGAGTACCCGAGCTGCTTATGCACACCCAGAGTATGCAAAATCATTTCTCACTGGTTTTAGGTACTACGCAGAAAACTGTTGATTTGTGTCTTGATTCAAAATAAACTCTGAAACCCATTTGGGTAAAAATGAGGGGCTTGTTCTTAAGGAGACCCTGTC
Organism: Protopterus annectens; assembly: GCF_019279795.1. NCBI lineage: Eukaryota > Metazoa > Chordata > Ceratodontiformes > Protopteridae > Protopterus > Protopterus annectens. The sequence continues at coordinate 1,845,070,344 of NC_056737.1, forward strand.
CCTCTGAAAAAAAAAACAGATAGAGCACACCCACCATGACTTCCTGCAAATGTCAGAGCAATGATTAGCACTGCTTTCCAAGATAAGAACCTTAAATCAAAGTTCAAACGAAGGCACAGTCAATTTCTCCAACATAAAGTTAAGATCAACAGGAGGAGTAACCTGTTTATGGGGTAGTCTCAGGTGTAAAACTTCTTTCAGAAACCATTTCATAATGAACAGAGAAGAAAAGAAAGGTTCCATGGGCAAACATACTGAAATGGCCTCAAGATGAATCTAACCTGAGAAATAAGAGAGGCAAGAAAAAAGTAACTCACACAAATATTTGGGCTCCACTGGTAAAAATACCCCCCTTGATGGTTTCTGGGGTATTGGTTAAGCACCAACTAGAAAATCACTTCCACTTACTAATATAGGATTTTCCAGTAGCAGGTTTTCTTGCCTCATTTAATCCCTACTGCTTGTCCTCATGAAATAAGGGCCTAAAAGGTATTAAAAATTAATCATCCAGGCAATCGGTTCAAATTGATTTGGGGTGTATCAGTCTCCCCCTTTCTTGTCAGAGTAGACCTAGTCTGTGAGAAAACTTGAGGTAACTGCCTTTGGCCAAATATACATAAGAAGAGAAAAAAAAAGTTATGTTCTTAGCATAACGTTCCATGTGTTGTCCATCTCCTCCTTTATTCTCACTTGTGGGTTGGATCCATTTCGGCCATTTCTCCAGCTCGAGGTCTTCAGCAAAGTTTGTGGGCCTCATTCTTTACCCATAACATAACCTTGTAGTTACCTCAGATCTTGTTTGCCCCCAGCAGTACATGGAAGAACTTAGATAATAGCAGTTTCCTGATATATATCTATATATATCTATATATATCTATATATATCTATATATATCTATATATATATATATATATATATATATAGTATATATGAATACCAATACATACTGGTATGAATTAGTATTAGACTGAAAGGGTATATTCTCTAAGGCTATATGATCCTGTTGAATCCCTATTGTGTTATTCAGTCTACCAGGAGTATAGGCAGGGGGCAAGGAGGGAGGGTTGTGAGAATAAAGGACAAGATGGACAACACACATGGAACGTTATAGTAAGAACATATGTGATGTTGTCAATCTCGCCTTTATTCTCACTTGTGGGACCGCCTCCCAAGCAATTAAACTCTCGGGTGGCTCATGGGAGAATATTCCTCAGAACCGTAGAACCAAAGGAAGCTCTACTCCTAGAGGCCAAATCCACTTTATAATGAGTGATAAAGGCATGAAGTTTTGCCCAAGTAGCTGCAGCACAGATATTTTCCAGTGGTAGACTGGCACTAAAAGCTGCAGACGTGGCCACAGATCTAGTGGAATGAACTTTAACAACATTTGGGAGGGGTTTGTTTTTAGAAATGTAAATGTGGGATATGCATAACAATAACAGCCATTTAGATAATGTGACTTTTGAAACTGGTTGACCTTTCCTTGTCTCAGAATATGAAACAAAAAGCTAATCTGATTTCCTGAATTCCAAAGTTCTATGTAAACAGAAACGTAACTGTCTGTGAACATCTAGGAGATGCAAGGAATACTCTCCTTTATTTTGGAAGTTGGGAAAAAAAAGTGTAAGGTCTATAGATTGGTTAAGGGTATTTCCATCACAACCTTGGGTAGACAGGATGGATTAGTGCGCAACAACAATCTGTCTTTATGGCAGATTAGATATGGAAGTTTTGTGGACAAGGCATGCAACTCAGATACCCGTCTGGCTGAAGTAATAGCTACCAAGAACAGCGTTTTCCATGAGAGATATTCAAGTCACATGTAGCTGAGGGCTCAAAAGGAGGAAATATAATATTAGACAGAATGAAATTGAGATCCCAAGGGGGTGCTCTATGCTTAAGATGGAGGTCTTAACATAACAGTGCCCTTCAAAAATGCTTTGCAAAGTTTTTGTGACATGATAGGACAGTCATTTTCTCCTATATGAAAATCAGAGATCTCAGCTAGTTGAACTTTAACTGAAGCTGCCTCTGACCCATCATTGAAGATCTCTGACAGAAAATGTAAAACAGAATAAACTGGTGTTGTAAAAGGATCTATCTTTTTTACAGTTTGCCCATACAACAAACTTCTTCCATTTGCTTTTGTATTGTTTTTGAGTAGATGATTTATGAGATGATAATATAATATGCTTGACTGGGGAGGAGAGAGATGGAAACCTGGGAATTAGGGGAACTGGAGCAGCCAAGCTGTCAACTTTAGGGTGTCTAGGTTGGGATGAACCATTCCTGATGGGTGTGTCAGATCATCTGGAACTGGGTTCAGAATCCAGGGTTTGTCTCGAAGATGAGGCTGAAGAAAGGGGAACCAGATTTGATGAGGCCAGTAGGGAGCAATTAAGATAATGGATGTCTCCAGCAAGCTTGCTTACTGTAAAAACTTTGATATTAGTGAAATCGGGGGAAAAGCGTAAAGAAGTCCTGGGAGCCAATCGTGAGCAAATGCATCCCTTGGTGACTCCCCTGTAGGAGGGATCAGGACAAAGTAGTTGCTGGACTTGGCATTTATGGGTGATGCAAAAAGATCACAGCATGGCTGACCCCATTTCCGAAAGATCATTTCTGTAACTTTCTGATTGAGGGACCACTAGTGAGGCCACGGAATGGCCTTGCTCAGCTTGTCTGCAATAACACTGGATTTCTCCGGGATGTGCACTGCTATCAGAAAGCAGTAGTAGGCTATCATCCAATGCCAGAACCTGACAGCTTCTCGACAAAGAGGGTACGATCTGGTTCCCCCCATTTGTTTATATACCACACTACGTACATGTTGTCCGTCTGGATCGCTATTGTTCCTAGAGGGAGAGAGTCCTGGAATGCTTGCAACACTAAAAGCACTGCCCTCATCTCTAGGACATTTATATGCAAGTAAGCCTCACATGATCTTGCCCGATGCCTTGAACTGTCTTCCAGAGAAAATGCCTCCCCACACCCTATCTGGGAAGCATCCGTTGTCACAGTGGCCAGAGGATGAGGAGGAATGAAGGGACAGCCTTGAGGTATTAAAGGTCAGTGAATCCACCATTGGAGATCTTTTTTGCAGGCATTGGTTATCATAATTTTGTGAGACATTGGAAGTTCCAAGATTGAAAACTGTTCAAATAGCATCCACTGGAGAACCCTCATGTGGAGATGAGCTAGAGGAATTAGTACGATGGGTGCAGCTATTTTCCCTAGGACCTGAAGAACTAGTTTTGCTGTGGCTTTCAACTTATTAGTATTCTGACAAAATGACGGAGGTCGTCTACCCTGCCTTGTGGAAGTCTTGCTATTTGAGTGGTAGTGTTTATCTCTGCTCCTATGAACACTAAAGCTTGAGATGGCTCTAGCGCAGATTTTTCGTAATTCATGGTAATGCCAACACAGGAGCAGAGTTGAAGGATGCAATTTCTTGATTGGAGTAAATGATGCCTGGCCGGGGCGGTTATGAGCCAGTCAGTTGTCCAGGTATGGAAACACATGGAATCCTTTGTGCCTCAGGTGGGCCACTACTATTGCCTTACATTTGGTGAAAACTCTGGGGATGTAGTGAGACCAAAGGGCAGAGCTCAAAACTCAAAGTGACTGGCTCCTAGCCGGAAGCTCAAATACCTTCTGGACCGCCTATCTATTCGAATATGGTAGTAGTTGGCCTGAAGGTCTACAGAGCACATTCAATTGTCTTTTTCCAGAATTGGAAGTATTAACAGCAGTGTCACCATCCGAAACTTGTTCTTTTTTACTGATTTTCTTCAGACTGCCGAAGTCCAAAATGGGCCTCCAGTCCCCTGTCCTCTTCGGAACTAAAAAGATCTTGTGTAGGTTCTGGATCCTCTCTGGTCTGCAGGGACTTCTTGGATGACACTTTTTCTTAGCAACTTTCGAATTTCTATAGTTGCCTGTTTCTTTTGACTATGTGGAACATCTGGAACCACTTTGTTTTTGGAGATAGGAAGAGAGAAGAGAATTATGTATCCTCTAGATATTATGCCCTGCACCCACTTGTCATTTATCTTTAGCCAGGTTTCTTGGTGCAAGGACAATCAATCCCTGACTGCCTAGAGAGGCAAGCAACCGGGCACTCCTTCAGGAGCGTTGGAAGAGTCTGCCAAAGAAAGATTCTCTGGAGCCTTGGTTTTGTGGGCCTCCTCTTCCACAAGGATGGTGTCTTCTGTTACTGTACCCCCTCTTCCTCTGGAGGAACTTTCACCTTGTGTGTCTTGGTAAGAGAGCTGAGATTTTCTGAACCACATTTTCCTAATATCTTTCTGACCCCTGGGAAGAGTGGAAAAACACACTCCAACTGCAGACAAGGTCTTGCCCTCTTGTTCACACCTGGTGAGCATTTCCTTCACTTTTGGTCCAAAAAGGGAGGATTCATCAAAAGGGGCATTAATGAAGGAGGACTTGAAGGCTCTACGAAATTGTAAAGGTGCATCCAGGCCTGCCTCTTAAGACAGATACCTGAGCCTGCTGCCCTATTTGTTCCATCTGCTGTATAAGAAATGAGTCTCATGGACGAGTTGACAACTGAATTCAAGGTGGCAAGCTGAGCATTGATTTTCTCTGTTTCTGCATCAGCTACAGCCCCTTGGAGGGAGTGTGATAACTCTTTAATCAGGTCCCTCTGTAGTCTAGTGAAGTGAGTGAGATAATTCGGAGCCCGCAAAGCAAAGGTCACCGATGAGAAGATGCACTTTCTATACCTATCCATAGTCCAAGAGTCCTTATTAGAAGGATGGATAAAGGAACTAGTTTCAGAGAGTTCCTTCCTGGTGGCTGCCGCCACAACCATGGCATCAACCCATACACCCTTAGTTAGAAAGTTTTTTTCTTTTGGGGCAGTGATGTACTTATTTGGCCTCCTAGGAGTAGGGTCTATGGTGTCTGGAGTCTCCCAAGCCTTCAAGAGATTAATTCCACAAGCTCATTGAATGGAAGAGTCACCCAAGACATTGATGGGCAAGATGCATAGATCTTCAGGAAGACCGACTCCTCAGCCAAAGGGGTGGAGGATTGCCAATCACCTCTCTGAATATTTCTAGGATGTCTCTAACGGAGACATCTTCAGGAGGTGATCGTGGGGACCCTTCTGCTTCATCGAGGTCAGTGTCAGATGTGATAGACTCTTCCGGTGAGTCAAGATGTTTCCTCTTGCATGTCCTCTTCCAAGGGACCTCTTCAGTGGGATACTCTGGAGAGATTTCGGAAGAGGGGGCAGTACCGTGAGGTACATTCTGAGGCCTAATGTCTCTGCGGACCTGTGGAGAGGGCCAGTGAAAAGACAAAGACACCATGACTGAAGAGGAAGGAAGAACCGAAATAGACTGTGCTCCAGACTGGGAAGTAGTCAAAGTCCTCCTCATTGCCTTGATGGCAGTCCCTCCCCACTTCGAAGAACTCCCAAGATCTGACAGATGGAGCCAAAGGAATCTCCGGAGCAGAGAAGAGTAGCTCCAAAGTAGAGGTAGGAGCCGAACTCACCGGTGCTAAGGCCCCCAGAGACATAGCTGGATCTGAAGAGATCCAAAAAGTCTCTGCAGATCCAACAGGGGAGTGTTGGCTCCTAGAGATCTTCTGCTCAAAAGGCATAGAGACACTCGGGGCCAATACTGGATCCAAGGAAGGTATGGGTCCTGGACCCGACACCACACAACCTGGATATTGGAATCTTCCAGCTCTGAAGCAGGGGGATGGATCGGAGGAGGAACTGTAACATAAGAGGGGGTTTGAGTCTGACCCGATTTCTTTAGGCTCAGATCCAGTAGTAGTTTGGCCAAAGCAGGTGTCTTTAAAAGTCTTTCTACAACCCTATCCACGTCTTCATCACATAAACTCCTGGTAGACCTAGTGGACAGGGTAGGTGATCTTGATGTACCTAATAGTGGAGAAGGGAGCCGAGAATAAATCTTCTCAATAGGAGATTGGCTCCTATGTCTATGTTGACTGGAAGTAGTCACCACCAATGAAATTCCCCGCTCCGAGGGAGTTTTGGAACAAGGAGGAGATGTTAGCTCCCCTTTGGATCTGTCAACTTCGGAGCCCTCTGCTTCGGTTATGATGAGAATCTTGGCTCCAATGATGGTCTTTTAGTTGGTTTATTGGAAGATTTGGGAGATATAGCCTCAGAGAAAGGCGATTTCAAAAGGCCTTTCAAAATCAGTTTTTTACATTCCATTAATGCCCGCTGGTTGAAACTGTGGCAAATGGAACAAGACACCTGCAGATGAAGAGGCCCAAAAAAATACACACAGAGTGTGTGAATCACTGAGGGGCATCTTCTTACTGCATTTTTCACATTTTTTGAAGCCCAAAGGCTTGCTTTCCTGTTTCTGAGACATGATTAGGACAAAAATACGCAGTCATTCCAAGTGATGAGCAAGTCCTCTAACTTAAACGGACTTCAACACACACACACACACAAAAACAAGAATCTAGAAACTCTAATTTTAAATAAAAAAATAGAAATATACTAATACTAAAAAATGTCTGTTTTTTTTATATAAAAGAAGATAAAGACAGAATATAAGGAATATCCTCTAACTAAAACGGACATTTCTAAATGCCCACTAACTATAACGGACATCTAATAAGGGAAAGAGCTGGGTAAAGAAGAAAAATATAGAACTAAATTAAATGGTTTTAGAATTAAAAGAGAAGGATAATATTGTACTAAATAAAGTAGTCAAAAAGCTATGTACTTAGCCCAGAGCTATAGATGATGAACCTCTTCACTGCACAGCAAATGAGATCTGAGGTAACTACGAGGTTGCATTATGGGTAAAGAACAACGCCTACGGGCTTTGCTGAAGACCTCGAGCTGGAGAAATGGCAGAGATGGAGCCGACGCATCGGATCCAACTCACAAGTGAAAATAAAGGTGAGATTGACAATATCACATACAATGTTGCCTGGGTGAACAGGGTGTCACCAAAATTATGTTTGGAGTATACTTTTGAATCTTCAGAATTACCCTGGATATCAGTGGAAAGATTAGAAATGCACACAGAAACATTCCCTTCCAAGGAACTCCACAGCAAAATTTTAGTTGCCTGTTTTGAAAAGAAGAGAACAGATTTATTTGAGGCATTCCCCACAACTGAATCAGTTCCTTGAAGACTCCCTTGTTCAATTTCCATTCATGAGGGTCTGTCCTGATCCTGCTCAGCTTGTCTGCCACTATGTTTTGCTCTGACAGAATTTAAGAAGCTTGGAAGGTTAATGAATGATGAACAGTTAACTTCCAAGCCGTCACCGCCAGACTACATAGGCAATATGACCTTCTCCCTCTCTGTTTAAATACCACATGATTGTGGTACTACCTTTAAAGTGATTTGTCACTATTCTTCATAGGTAGGTACTAGGCTATTGGCCCTAGGGCCTATATAAGCCTAGCCAAAAAGGTACCCTGGCTTTCGCCACCCAAGAAAATAATTTTCCTGTGCCCCTGAGGTGATCCCCGGAGTGAATTTCCTATTTCCCATCCAATCATCAAGATTTTTCTTGAAGAGTGCTAATGAGGAGCTTTAATAAATAGGTAGTTTGTTCCAGAGTATGGGAAATCTATGGGACAGGAATCTATTCCTCCAGCATGTTCTGTTTATTGTGGTGACACGGTTTAGGTCCCTAGAGCATGGCACTTGGAGGGATTGGGATTTCTTTAAGAGGAGCACGTCCAACAGCTCTGGGTTTGACATAGCTTTGTATGTTAGGCAGAGATCGCCTCTGAGTAGGCGATATGCGACAGAGTAAAGCTGGAGTTTTTTTAGATAGTCTGCATAGGGCATCTGTTTGAGGCTGGTAATCCTTTTTGTGAGGAATTTTTGCGGCCTTTCCAGTTGTTGTAGATGTCTTGTGAGGTACATACCAAAAGGAGCATTGTACTCTCTAATGGGTCTAATGAGTGACGAGTAGAGGGGAACAATGAACTCTTTTTTACTGGATGAGAAACCTTTGGTGATGAGGTGTCCCACGTAGAAGGATTTCCTGACTACTGTGGCGATGTGATTATCAAAGGAGAGACTACTGTCCTCCTGTGTCCCAAGGTCTCAAAACACTTTCGGTGTTAAGTAGACCGCCACCTATGTGGTAAGCTCATGGGTACAGAGTTTTTAACAAAGGGGATGACAATGCACTTTTTGGCATTGAGCTTGAGGCTATGGCTTTGACACCAGGTATCTGTCTCAGTGAGGCCCTTTTGCAGGATGTCCACGTTGTTAAGAGTTTCAGTTATGGCTCCTAGTTTGCAGTCATCTGCCAACATCGTTAGCCAAAGACCTTCTGTGTTAGCCTGTACTTCAGAAAAGAAGATACCAAACAGGAGAGGACCCAGGACTGAACCCTGTGGTACTCCACATATTACTGGTTTGAAGTCATATTTGGAGTCTGCTACTTTCATAGTGTGGGTTCTGTCAATGAGCCAGTTGGCAACCCATCTTGTGACATAGGGATTTATACCTACTTTAGTGCGTTTATCTATAATTCCAGAGTGGGGGATAGTATCAAAAGCCTTGGCGAGATCTAGATAGGCTGTGTGAACCACCTTACCCTCGTCTACAGCTTTGGTGACTGCTTCACAGAAGTCTGTCAGGTTTAGGAGACATGATCTGCCTTTTGCAAACCCGAACTGGGTGGGGTCCAGAGTTTGGAGATTACCAATATCTTTGTTTATAAGTTCCATGATGATACGTTCCATGGCTTTGCAGACCAGGCTCGTTAGGCTAATGGGGCAGTAGTTCCCAGGAACCGTGGTGGCTCCCCATTTGTGGAGTGGGATAACCATCACTATGCGCCATTCGGTGGGCACAAAGCCTGAGGTGAAGCTATGATTGAACATGGTGCTTAAATGGGGTGCCAGTTCATTCTGTAGTTTGTGTAGAATGCAGCCTGGGATGTTACCAGGTCCCACAGATGCTGTGTTCTTAGCTTTAGAGAGTGTGGTTTTTACCTGTGCAGCCGTGATTACAGGAACTTTGCATTCTTCCAGTATAGAGATGGGCCCTTTAGGGGGTGAGAGGGGGGTAAAGTTAGCACTGAACTTATCTGTCAGGATGTTGGCAATACCAGTTGGTTCTGTATATTTAGTGCCATTGTGCTGTAACTCAGAGCAGTTCAGAGTGTTGCCATTGAGTTCTTGACATAGCTATAGAATGCTTTGTGGTTGTCTTTAGAATTAGTGGCAATTTTGTTTTCAAACTAGCTTTGGAGGATTTTATGAGGAATCTCAGCTTCTTACTGAGGCTGACCAGGGAGTTCCTCCAATCATGGGATTTTACTCTTTTTTACAACACTTTCTTTCTTCTGTTGTAGAGTTTATTTATGGCAGGGGACCACCAGATTGTTTTCCTTTTTTTGGAGGATAGCATCTTGGTTCCTTTAGGGATAGCATGGTCCATGCACTCGTGTAAGTGTTTATAAAGTGCATTTGTGTAGGATTCAGCAGTCCTACATCTATTGTCCATCTGCATGGGTGTCGTGAAGTTTGTCACTTCTGTCTTAAGAAGTGTGAAGTTGGCTTTGGAAAAATGTTTTACGGTGGTTTCCCTAATAGGGGGTGGGGGTGGGATGTGGATGTCCAGGGTGATTAGCTTGTGGTCAGAACTGACCAACGAGGAATTGATCTCTGGTGTGGAACACCGATCACCCATGTTGGTAATGACCAGGTCTAGGATATTGCTGCCCCTGGTGGGGGTGTGAATAAATTGATCCAAGGTGTTGGAATTTATGAATTCCAGAAAACGTTGAGCAAAAGAGTTTCTACATGAGTAGTTTTCCCAGTTAATGGTGGGGTAGTTGAAATCACCCATTATTAGGGTGTTGGGTTGTACCCTAATATTTTCCAGTGCATCAAGAAATGAGGAGTGGGAATCCTGGGGCATGGTGGGGGATCTGTAGCAAGTTACAATTTGGATTGCAGTCTTGCCCAGAGTTAGTTGCACTTGGATAATCTCGGATGGATTATGCTGAGCAACTAGCCTGGAGGTGTGGATGTCCTTAATGAATATGGACACGCCTCCGCCTTTAGTGGTTTGGTCCAGGTTAGGTGGCCGAAAGGTGTGGAATGAATTATAGCCTGGTAATGCAGAGGTGCTCTCTGGAGCCTTGAACTAGGTCTCTGTCACTGCACAGACGTCGATGTTCTCCATTCTAAGGAGTGCCTCGAGTGAATGCATTTTAAGGTTTAGACTTCTAGCAGTGAATAGCATTACCCTCAATTTTTGCTTGCTTGTACCTGTTACGGTGGTGAATTTGTCACTTGAACCTTGCCTAAAAAATGCACTATAGGGGTGACAAGAGCCTTAGCCAGTATCCCGAATCCCAAGGGCGACAGGTGCAGGCCAACTCTGGCAAAGCATCGTGGTCTGTCGATAATGTCATCCCAGGCAGACAGATACTGGATCCCCTTAGAATGACACCAGAAGCTTAGCCAAATGCTGAAGTCAATTATTTTGTCCTTGTACTGTGGTATCATTCTGGGTGATGGCAGGATGCTAATCAGAGCTAGGGTCATACCTGCCTGGGCTACAAGATAGGACAGCTCCTCCATGTCTCTTTTCATGTGGACCAGGGAGGTATGTCTCAGGTCATTGACACCAATATGGATAGTGACAGAGTCATATTTGTACTTGTTGTGGAGTGACCTGAGTGCGTGCATTATGTGGTGGATCCTGGCACCCGACAGGCAGCCGACAGTCACTTTCTCCTTGTTTAGCCTGGTGAGTGGAACATCAGTGCGCCTGACTACAGAGTCACCTATGACTAGAGTATTGGGTACATTGTTATGCCTTATGGGCTGTGGTTGAGTGGCACGCTGAGTTTGTGGGCTGTGTATCATATGCATTGTGTTGGGGGGTGGAGGTTGCTTGCATTTCCGCTTTGGAGGTCTCTATTGCTTAAGAAGATTTTTATTGAGAGCCTCAGTGAATGTAGATGTGTGTTTTGTGTTTCTATGTGTGTGTTTTGGTGGTGTAGGTTTTGAGGGACTATATGATGAGTGTAGTTTGGTGCAAGTGTTCACCTTCTCCTCTTGACTGTCTAGTCCAGTCTTGGGTGAAGAGAGCTTTGCTTCCAGTTTGGCTATATAAGTGCATCTCTCACAGAGGTTGTAGTGTTGGGTGGTAGGAGGAGAGGGTTGTCTGTGTACATGAGGCAATTGCTGCATTGCCACAAGATGCCCAGACTCATCAGGTAGACAGGACAAAACACTGGGAGCTGACCCTTAGACATGCCTTGATAGGTGCATATTTATTAAGTACTAAAAACTGTTTTCCTCTAGACAAGTGAGGAAAGTTGAGTGCTGTCGTAATTTGTACCTTATTTAGTGCTTACAAGCTCTGAACAAGTGCTGAACTCAAAGAAACAGATTTGAGTGCTAAAACTAAAAAACTGGCTAGTTCTAAGGGACATTTTGAAGAGCAGACTTTATGGCACTAGGAATAGTTTAACCCTAGCTAAGCGGCGATGCATAAAGTGTATTTTTTTTTTAATATAACAGTGGCAAATGAGCAAACTGATTTAAACAAATTAACCAATTAACCAATAAAAAAGCTAAAAACTGAGGGATCAAGCAGTCTTCGATCAGACAAGTTCTAACTGCACACTCCTGCCACTAGGATGCAGGGGAACCTTTTCCAAAAAAAGATGGTCTGGATTAGTGCTCAAGTTATACAAACAAAGCTGGATTCAGCACGTCTGAATTTAGTCTGTGCTACAGCAAACAAGGCGTACCAATTTCAGAAAGAAACAGTTCAAATAAGGAGGCACAATAAGCCTTTAACCAGAAACTCCTAGCTCAGAAGGGCAGAATCTACTCTTTCCTCCCACAAGAGTGCAGACCACACCTTTTTAATGTAAAATAACTGGCCTCGTGGACCAAGTGCTTAAACCAGAACTAATACACTTTTAGAATAACAGACACCAAGCCTTCAATTAGCAACTCCTAACTTAGAAGGATGTAAGTTACCTGTCCTGCCACAACAGTGCAGACCAAAAACTTTCTTAATGTCAAACAACTGGTCTGAAGCCCAAGTGCTTCAACAGAAGGCTTAGCATAACAGTTACAATTTAATCAGGCTACCAACAAGCAGTAATAAATGCAGCAGAATAAATGTAATTAAGAACTTTTAAGAAAAAGCAGCAAAAGCAAAATAAAGTAGGAAGAAATACAAATACAGTAAAAGTAGATTAATAAAGTGCATTTTTTTATATAACAATAGAAAATGAGCAAACTGATTTAATCAAATTACCCAATTAACCAGGAAAAAAAGCTCAAAACTGAGCCCTGTTCCAGCATTCTTCAATCAGACAAGTTCTAACTGCACATTCCTGCCACTAGGGTGCAGGGGAACCTTCTCCAAAAAGGATGGCCTGGATTAGTGCTCAAGTTATACAAACAAAGCTTACCTTCATGGTTGTTTTATTGCTGTAATGGTTCCTTCTGTGGTTTCTCAAGAATCGTTTTATGATTTACAATCATTTTTACCTTTTTCCTCTTATTTTTCATTGTGTGAGTCTTCCACTTTCACGTAATTCTCTGTGGAATGCCCCCTGACCTTTGATGTCATGTTAGGCATCCACCTGTTTATTCCAGTGAACTTACTGATGTCCAAGTTACTGGTCTAACTTCTGACATTAGAATTCTAAATCCTTATAAAGATTTACCTTATTTGAGATCAGCAGGCAGTTCAGACCACAGCAATGTTAACGTTGATGAGGCTCCATAATATGGTGAAATCTTGCTCTAAAATGACCACTTGGCCAATAGTCTTGTATTTTATCCTGTACTATTATGTCTACTTAGCCAGATACAGTGTACCACACTCTCCTCAACTTTACATTAAGAAAGTTCACTTTCCTACTGCCTTTTCTAAATACACATTCTGAGCTACCTTTCAAAGATTTTTCCTATCAATGCAATGCCTGGATTATGAATATAATATCGTATCTATACTGATTATTTATATATATCTTGTCAATGTTTGTTTTCTCATCATTGTATATTCGGTCACTGCTTTTATTCTCAATATTGCATGATCAAACAATTCATCACACTATGTATGTATGTATCTATGCATTTCACTTATCCTGATCTACCTTTGAATGATTTTGATATTGTATTGCCTGCATTATGATTATAATATGTGAGTACACTGACTATTCATATGTATCTTGTCAATGTCTGTTTTCTCACCATTGTATGTCCAGTCACTGCTTTTTCTTAATAATGTTGTTGTTGTTTGTCTTTCGGCTTTTTCCTGGTAAGGGGTCACCACAGAAGAACTTCAATCTGCTAATGATTGGCAGTAGATTTTTTACGAAATGCCGAGGTGCCAGCTTGACACCCAACCTTCAATGAAGGCACGCCCATTTACTCACACATGTCTTTCGAACGCTACCCAACCGCGGGGAGGACATGCAGACTCCACACAGAAGCCAAGCTAAGAATCGAACGGGAGAACCTCTTGCTGTGAGGTAACAATGCTACCACTATGCTCAACTAATTCATCACACAATATATGTATGTATGTATGTATGTTACTTTCTCTCTGTATCTTGTGGAGCTTTTCTCCTCTGGCCTGTGTTGAAAAGATTTTTTCCACCCAGATTGACTTTCCTGGTAAACAAAAGAAATCAATAAATGAAGTGCTTGCAAAAATGTAGATCCCTAGTTTTAGTACTGGTAGAGCCTCTGGTCTTGAAGGGAAACAGAAGGTGCAAGACAGTTGGGTCTCGAAAGTCTCTAACATCCATGGGACCAGACAACATCCCAAGCTGCGTTTTACACGAACTTCAGAATGAACTGGCTCCCCACCTAAGCACCATGTACAATCATAGTCTCAGCTTTTTACTTTACAGTGTCATTGCTGGTTAAAATCCAGTTGCCGTAACATTTGATAGAGTGTGTGTCTGTGTAACAATGAATCTGTGTGCTGTAAAGCTAGTAATGAATACAATTTGCTACTGCTTGTTTTGTGATTTTAGTATTCTTTTGATGTGGAGCTTAAGAAGCAGGCTACATGCATGGGAGGCAGACAGAAAGTACAGTTGTGTACACTTAACATAAATGTAGATGTTCGAGTGTATTCACTGTTGCCATCATCACATTTGGGTTATCCCTGCCAGGGTAGCCCTCGGCTGGCTCAAATACCAGAGACTTCGTATTTCTTCCGCGTCAGCTGCTGTCGCTTAAGGACTGACGTTAGGTCGTCAGTAGTATAAAGTAAGGCAGCCGACGCCATTACATCAGTTTTTCTTGCCCTAACCTGTCAGGAGCCCCCAAAGTAGGAGGCCAGGTTCTGGTGGAAGAATCCCACCAGTGGAAAATAAATACCAATGTGTCCCCTGTAAGGAAAGGAGAACAACAAGGAAGAATGGTAATAAAAGGAGAAAGAGTAGAAAGGGGGATGGAGGGAGGGAAACCAGGACTGCAGCAGTGAATCCACTCGAACATCTACATTTATGGTAAGTGTACACAACTGTACTATGTTCTTCGTGTTTCACTGTTGCAGACATCACATTTGGGTTGATACCCAAAGCTTAGGAAATGTGTGGAGGCAGTGAAGGAAACTAGAGGCTGGCTAGGATGCCCTGCAAGACTGCAGAGGCAAAATCTGCCCTGGATTTGGAGAAGAGAGGCAGGTGGTAATGCTTGGTAAAAGTGTGAACAGATGTCCAGTTGGCAGCCTCCAGGATGTCACTGGTGTGGACTACTCTAAAGAAAGCTGCAGAGGTGGAGGCTGCTCTGGTGGAGTGTGTCCTGACCCCCTTGGGGGAGGTTTTCCATGCTACTCGTAGCAGAAATGGATGCAGTGGACTATCCATTTGGAAATGGCTTGCTTGGAGATGGCTTTGCCTTCTGCCCATGTAGCAAAGCTAACCAGATATTGATTGGACTTTCTGAAATATTTAGTCCTGTCCAGATAGAATCTGAGCTGTCTGTGCACATCTAGTGAGTGAAGAATCCTTTTCCCCTTGTTCTGGGGATTAGGAAAGAAGGTGGGCAAATGAATGGATTGGTTAACAGCCACACTAGACACCACCTTGGGCATGAAGGATGGGTAAGTTCTGAGGGATATCTTGTCTGCATGGAAGATGATGAAGGGTTCCACAGCCATGAGTGCTTGCAGCTCAGAGACTCTTCTGGCTGAAGAGACGGGCAATAAAAATGTTGTCTTCCAGGAGAGAAATTTTAGCTCTGCAGAAGAAGCTGGTTTGAAAAGAGGCAAGGTGAGCTTTTCCAAGACAAAGTTAAGGTCCCAAGCTGGTGTTGATGCCCTTGTGGGGGGTCTCAAGTTGCTAGCCCCTCTGAGGAACTGTTTGATCAAAGGGTGTGAGAAAAGGGGCTGCTCAGTGGGAAAATGAGCAGAAATAGCAGAGGCATGAATTTTTATAGAGGAGAAAGAGAGACCACTGTGTAGTAGGTCAGCTAAGTAATCTAGGATGAGAGGGATGGAGGGCTGTGCCGTATTGGGCTAGCCTGGATCCAGGTGCAGCACCTTTTCCATTTATCTACATAAGACTTTCTGGTGCTAGGACATCTGGCCTCATGGATAACATCCAGAACCTGTTTATTGAGGATGGCAGATTGGTTTGGGGTCAGGGAATAAGCCAAGCTGCCAAACGGAGTGTCTGCAATTGGGGATGCATAAATTCCCCTTCCCTATGGGTCAGGAAGTTTGGAATCTGAGAAAAATGCCATGAAGGCAGCAGGGACAGGCTGCGCAGCAAGGGGTACCAGTGTTGTCGGGGTCAGTCTGGAGCTATAAGAATGGTCCTAGGTTTTTTCTCCCTTATTTTGAGCAGTACCCTGGGGATGAGAGGAAGGGGGGAAAGGCATAGACTGAGAGACTGACCCACGGGAAGGACAGGTCATCCACTTTCCAAGCCATGCAGTGATGCTCCCTGGTGCAGAATTTGCTGAGCTGATGGTTGGTGTGGAGGCAAATAGGTTGACGTTCAGGGTTCCCCATTTCTGAGTTATTAGGGTGAAGGTACTTCTGTTGAGCTGCTACTCGTGTGGATCCAGAAGGTTTCTGCTTAATTGGTCTGCAGGGAGTTGAGGGTGCCTGGTAGGAATTGTGCTAACAGGTGCAGTTGCATGGAAGAGGCTGTGAGCCAAAGCGTCATGGCCAGCCTGCATAGAGGGTAGGAGTGAGTCCCTCCCTGTTTGTTAATGTACCACATCACAGTGGTGTTGTCTGCTTTGATCAGGAGAACCCCTGGAGAGAGAAGGATTTTGAAAGCTATTAAGGCATGCTGCACAGCCATCATCTCTTTTTGATTGATGTGCAGGGAGATTTGCTGTGGGCTCCATTGGCCCTGTATGCACCTGCCATCCAGGTGTGCACCCCAAGCGTAGTCTGATGCATCTGTGGTGAGGGTCGGGTGGGGGGGTGGGGAGAAGGGCAGTCCCTTGTTGTGGGAGCATGCTGTTGCCCACCAAAGAAATTCCTTTCTGAGGCAAGGAATTATTGGTAGAAGAGTTTCCAGGTCTTGAGAGTGTTGACAACAAAGGCTCTTTATGTACCACTGAAGTTTCCTCATATGCAGTCTGGCATATGGAATGAGTAGTATGCAAGATGCCATGAACCCCAGAGCTTGATGGATCTTCCTTGCAGATAGCTGGGGCCTGGTGGCCAGTTGAGAGAAGTAGGCTTTCAGGAAAATTTGTTTCTCTGGTGTAAGGTATACTATCTGGGATGCTGTGTCCAGGCTTGGTCCCATGAAGATTATCCTTAGGGTGGGCACCTGTTTGGATTTATTTTCATTGATTGTGTACCCTAAGGAGGTTAGTAGGGTCTTTACAAAGGCCAGGTGCTTGAGCAGCTTTTCCTGGCTGTCTGCCTGAATAAGGCAGTCGTATAAGTATGGGTAAATTTGGATATTTCTTTGTCTGCAAAAGGCAATGGCTGGAGCCAGACATTTTGTGAAAAAACTGGGAGCAGTAGATATGCCAAAGGGAATCGCAGAGAACTGAAAGTGTTGAGATCCTGCCTTGAAGCGGAGATATTTCCTGCATGATTCCCTGATAGGAATATGGAGGTAGGCCTCTTTTAGATCTAGGGTGGCTAGCCAAGCGTCCTTGGAGAGCATGGGGAGCAGCTGCTGGAGGGTAAGCATTTTGAATTTTGGAATCAACAGGAAGGTGTTTAGAATGGATAGATCGAGGATGGGGCACCAGGTGCCCTCTTTTCTGGGGACCAGAAAAAGTCTGGAGTAGAAGCTTTGGTCTATCTCTTCTGCAGGAACGTGTTCTACTGCCCTCCTAGAGAGCAGGGAATGGATTTGCTTTTGAGCCTCTGCCCACTGATTTGGTGGTATATCTGGGAACCCTTTTGGGGTTGGAAGTGTGTGGAACGAGAATTTGTAACCCTGAGACACAATGTTCAGAACTCATTGGTCCTTGGTAATGGTGGCCCAGGTGTTTGAGTGAAAAGAGAGTTTTCCTCCTAGGGTAAGTGAATGTGGGCAGAGGGGAGGTCGGGAAGAGGTGAGTCACTGTGAGTTCTTACCATAAGGGGGTGGCTTAGAACTCCCTGGTTTTGAAGTGAAGGTAGTCCACTGCTTAGATCTCTGCATTTCCTGGGGCTGCTGTTTGGGGGGTCTGCTTCCACGGGGTCTAGGCTGGGCCTGTTTGCTTTTTCTTCCATCTTTTTTAAGACCTCCTCTGCCTTAGTGCCAAATAAGTTATCTTTGTGCAAGGGGGAATCCAACAATTTAGATTTGACATGGTCTGGCAGGGGTTGTTCCTTAAGCCACACATGTCTTCTGACAGATCCAGTGACTGCTGTCCTGAAAGAAGCTTCTAGGGCATCAAAACCACAGTGCAAAGTGTGTTTAGTTACTTGACTTGCAGAATGCATTAAGTCTTGTAAATCTTTAGATTCTGGCCAAGCAGGAAAGGAAGACATTTTTTGTTTAAGGAGTTCCAAGGTATGTTGCTGATATTTCAACATATGGAACTGACAATTTAGTGCCCTGATAGCAAGAGTAGCTGAGGTGTTCACTTTTTTAACCCATCTGACCAATGCTTGGGAATCCCTGTCTGAGGGGTGGGATTCTTAACAGAGGTTGCTTTAATCCCTTTTGGCTCTTGAGAAATGACCTCAGGGTCAGCTGTTGGATTTTTAAAAAGATATTTGTGCGAGTCAGGGACCCTATAGCACCTGTCTTGTTTTCTGGGAGCAGGAGGTAGGGCGTCAGGAGTAAAGGTGGATTCAAGGAAAACATCATCTACAACATCCAGGACTGGGGGGATGGCTAAGGGTCTGTGATGTGGAAGATCTAGGAATTCCCTGAGTCTCTTTTTGGAATTAGGGTAGTCCTGACTCTCCCATTGGAAATGCTCCCTTAAAGTATGCAGGGTTTCCCCAAAGGAAAAATTCTCTGGGGGAGAGGTTGAAGGAATGGAGTCCTCTGCATCATAATCCTCATAAATGGAGAGGGGTTGCATGTCTTCATAGTCAGATGCATCAGATTCATCTGACTCTTGTTCAGACAAAACTATAGGGGACAGATCTCTTTTCCCTTTAGAGGGGGTAGCTTGGCTTCCCCAATCACCATGATAAGGTCTTCCTCCATTTTAAACATCTGAGACTGAATCAAGGTAGCAGGTGCCTGAGAGTGGGTCGTCGGTTTCTTGGCTGTGGTTCAAACCCTGGACCTAAGAAATTTGGTTGTTTTTGAAAGAACGGTAGTCACGAAAGAAGACGTTAGTTTGTGTTGAGATTCGGTAGTGTGAAGGACTTCCTCGGAAGCCAGTGCCTGCTCAGTGGCTCCGGACTTATCCAAGGTAGAGACGACCACAGGATCCTTAATTGAAGAAGAGTTTTGTGGCATACCGGACTTCAAAAGGATCTTGGTAGCGGCCTGCGAATCAAGTGAAGTGGGCATCAGGGGCTGCGAAAGCACCTCAATGAGTACTGGAGGACTGACAGCTAACTTAACGGAAGCACTGTCAGTAAATTTAGACCTGTGCGGTCCGTCTCTGTCTTTATCTTTATGTTTTTTCAGAAGATCTGCTGTCAAATGGCTTACCAAAACTGTATCGGAATTCGAGGACTGTAAACAAAAATATCTGGCTACAATAAGGGCCCGACGACGCATAGTCCTGGCACTGAACAAAGCACAGAAGCGACAACGGGAGACATCGTGGTCTGGGCCTAAACAAGTGATGTAGTAAGAGTGAAAGTCTCAGTGTGGTATTTGCTTTCCACAGGCGAGACAATTATTAACTTTTTCTGACATCAGTTAGTGCAAGAAAAAGGATCCCCAATGGGGTACTTAGCTTTAGAAGACTTCAACTTCAGTTCAGAAATGAAAATTCAGGTAGTGGCTGGCCGGCACTCAGGCAAATTGCTTCTGCTTCTGTCTCCATGGAAAGAAAGACTAATGCAAGAAAAAGGATCCCCTATGGGGTACTTAGCTTTAGAAGACTTCAACTTCAGTTCGGAAATGAAAATTCAGGTAGTGGCTGGCCGGCACTCATGCAAATTGCTTCTGCTTCTGTCTCCATGGCAAGAAAGACTAATGTAATGGCATTGGCTGCCTTACTTTATACTACTGACGACCTGACATCAGTCCTCAAGCAACAGCAACCGATGCAGAAATACTAAGTCTATGGTATTCGGGCCGGCCAAGGTCTATCCTGGCAGGGATAACCCAAATGTGATGACTGCAACAGTGAAACACGAAGAACATTGTTATACTGTTACGTGGAGAGTGATTTGTTGTTTTTAATTAGATCATCTAAAGATGTCAATATATTCAGAACAAAGGAGAGCATGGAAAGGGAATGAGTATGGACTTTTGTTTGGATGCCTGCAACATGACGTGTTTTACTAATGTGGTATGAATCAATAGAATGAATTCCAGAGGACAACTATTGGATGGTCTTGGATTGGTAAGTTTCAGTTCATCACCACTGTCAAAGTGAAACTTCAGCAGAGCTTGAACGTTCCCACATTTTGCTGCAGTACCATTCTCTTCCTCTTGAATTTGTACTGCACATTAAAAAATAAGTAAGTGAAAGTATAGCTACGACTGTGGTGAACACATCTGAAATACAAAATAGACTTGTCCCAGGCTGGACACTGTGGAGGGTGAAGGGGAAAAGGGTGACTAACAATATTTCTGCTTGGTCTTCAATAGGCCAGTGTAGGCATTATTGGAATTCATTAACAACTGCAATACTGGAGTACTTTTTGTTTCAGATCAAAACATTGAATTCATGAATGATAACAAGCACCAAGATCATGCAGTACTACCAGCCATCAGGGAAGGCTCTGAAAAGGTATGTAGATTTTTATGCACATCTGTAAGATGTAACCACTACAGGCAACAATAATCATATAAACAAAAGCTAGAGAATCACACAGTACATATTTCTGAGATAATTGTCCAGTGTTACCTGCAGATTTAGTATTCATGGATCACATGGCAGGATAATAAACTTTGTATACATTTATAGCACCAGATAGAAAGTATATTAACTCAGTGGTGGTGCAGCTTAGCTTACCGATGTTGGTGGGTCTTGAGTACAGCAAATTATGTTGATGCACCCCTTTTCTGGGATGCTTTACACTGCTGCCTACAGGCTAAAGGGGAATGTAGCAACTTTAAGGGGTAATGTTGCACAGAAAGAACAAGTATATACATTCTGCATAACTCACATCTCTTGATTCTGTCAGATGTTTTCCAGAAAAAAAGTCAAGAGGGTGAGCAACAAGAAGCAGTTACCTGTCTACAGCAACTGATGTGAAGGGACTATGACCCTTCAGAAAGTTCACAACCTTAACAGTCATCAAACAGTGTCCTTGTATCTACATATGCACCTAGGATGTATCAATATGGCATTGCAAGTTATTTAAACAGCAAGGTAACACATCAAGAAAAACTTAAATTACTGATGGCTAATTATTCCATCAGTAACTGAAAAATTGCCACCAACCACGTTTGGTAAACAGACACATTACTTGTCACCAGCTTGAATTGCTATTTACCCTTGACTGGTACACAGTGTCACAACTGAATCATTCTGTTCGCCTTGTGTGCTGTTTGACACCACTACTACAAATGAAAATGAGGTGCACTTGCAACAACTGGATACAAGAACTGGAGAAAGGCAACATTTGCTTTTGTTGCACACTTTTTTAATAAACTGCATGGTACTAGTCCTAAGGACTGTGGAGCAGGCCATGAAATATATGCTTCCTGTGCTATCACAGCAGACATTTCAAGACCGTTCTGCTATGTGGAAATGAAAGTACTCTGGTTAGGTGCAATAAAGGACTAGAAGAAAGGAGTAGGAAAAACCTTATCATTCTAAGTTCTATCACAAAAAACATAGTTTTACATGGGAATCAAAAGCTTCCCCTTTGAGGACACAGGGCCAATGCCAAATACTTCATGATAAAACAGCAAAATGTGGGAATTTTCAAGCTTTGCTAGAGTTCCGCCTTGACAGTAGTGGTGACATCCTGAAGCAGCACTTTGATTCTGCAAATAAAAATGCCACTTACAGATCCAAGACTATCCAGAATGAAATTATTTCTGTCATTAGACATATGACTCAACAGAAAATTATTGCAGACATCAAAGTGCTGCTGGATGAAGTCCATGATATAAGTAATAAGGAGCTGATGGTCTTTGTTCTCTGTTTTGTGGATGAAGACTTCATTATACATGAAGATTTTATTGCATTTAGTAATATTAGCAGTGATACTACAGGTGACAGAATTTGTAGAGAAATCTTACTACAGCTTGAAAAACTGACGCCGTATCCTTGTAATATGAGGAGCCAATGTTCTGATGGTGCTGGCAATATGAGTGGTAAACACAAAGGTGCAGAACCAAGGACTGAAGCACAGTATCCAAAGGCCTTGTGGTTCTGGTGGGGATCCAGTAGCAGCCTGTAAGAATCAGCTGATTCTGGAATATGATGGAAGCAGCAGATGAGACTGTGTGATTCTCTTAATACTTCGCAAAGAGACAGAACTTATACTAAAAGAAGTGATGTCAGCAAAGTTAAAACTACAGAGTTTTTGCTACACCAGATGGACGGAACGACACTACACCTCTGAAGTATTCATTTCCTTACACCAAGCAATTGTCTGTGCCTTAGAAAAAGTTGCTCAGCAGTCTAGTCAAGATGAAGACATTGTACAAGCGGGTCTATATTACATCGTTGAAGGGGCTGTTCACTGAACACCATCTGATCGACACATAATAACTCATATAACAACACTCTGAACGGCCACATAAGCAAACATTTTCCTGGGGATTTGCCCTTTCCTCCACTGGAGTTCAATTTCGGAGTTGGTATATTTAGTTAGGGGGGTGTGGGGGGCACAGCCCCCCCACACACACACTTTGTAGGGTCTGCAATTTTTTTTTTTTTTGTGTTAGCCAAGCGATTTTTTCCCCTGGGAAAAAAATTGCTTATGTGGCTGTTTGGGGTTTTGGTATTTCGATTATGTGTCGATGAAAGGGTGGTCGATGAACAGCCTGCCCTTTCGACGATGTAATATAGACCCGTACAAATAAATGCCATGGTAAAGAACTCAAGTTTTGAATTTATTGCATCTCTTGTCACTGCAAAATGTCTTCATTATTTGCAAGCCTTAAATACCTCACTGGAAGGTTCAGCCCTGGATGTGGTAAATGCCATAAATTTTTTTTAACTTCTCATGAGCTGCCCTGAAAGATGTGCAAGAAAATACTGAAGAACATCATTCCATGTGGTACCAGGAAGGCATGACAACTACATCAAAAATAGGAGTCTTGCCAAGTAAACCCAGAACAACCAAACTGGATATAATTCAACTAGGAAATACGGCCAAATGCAGAATTATTCAAACTTGTTTAATTTAAACAAGTTTGAATAATTGCGCATTTGGCTGTATTTTCTAGTTGCAGTAAACCCAGAACAACAACAGGGCAGACATACAGAAGTAATGCAGTAGCAGAGAACCCCAAAGAGTACTTCCACAGGGCTGTGACCATTCCTTTTGTAGACCACCTAATTTCAGACATTGATGACAGATTTTACAAGCTGCATCACAGAGCTACACTTGCCCTACAGCTCTACCCAAAAATAATGATGCAGGAGCAGCATAACTTTAACACTAGATCACTGTATCTGAGCTTCTTCAAGGATGACCTGCCTCAGCCTGATGGCTTGCAAGCAGGGCTACACACATGGCATGTTAAGTGGAGTCATTCTGATGTGCTTCCAGATAACATTATCAATTCTTTAGAAAGCTGTGACCCATGTCTGTTTGCAAATATAAGTACAATCCTGAAGATCTGTGGGACATTTCCCATCATAAGCTGTGAATGTCAAAGAGGAGTCAGTAAACTTCAACTTATCGATACATGTACATGTTCAACTATGACTGAAGACAGACTGACTGGTTTGGTATTGATGTACATACACACTGAAAGAATTCAAGCAGCTGAGGAAATTGTGCATGAATTTGGAAGGAAGCATCCAAGAAGACATGAACTGCCTGCCATTATGAATTGCATTGCTGGATAGGAGAGGACATGGACCATGACAACATGGAGCTGTGACCAGAGTTAAAATGAAAAATAACTGGGTTCACAGCTCACAAAGTCTGCAGTTAACTTTGGTTCCACATTCTACAAATGAAAACGTTGGTATGCTATGGCTTTGGGTCTACATTACATAAACAGCGACTGTGGTTTGGTGTAACTTAGGGGTCACAAATTACAAACTGAGACTTCTGGTTTGCTAAGACTTTGGGTCCACAGGCTCAAGACAATGACTTTATCGTGCACTGACTTTGGGTCTACAGCTCACAGATGTATGTAGTAGACTGAATATTATGCAGAAATATTGAGTTGTGTTATGCCTAACTAGGGCCCCCTTTTCCTCTTGCATTCCATGTTTCCCTTTACTTTTCTACTTTGTTTTGTTGTATTACAAATAAAATGAATAATTTACAGCATCTGTCAGTATCAGGGTGCAGGTACTCCATGACTATCGAAGCCAACCATCAACCAAAAAAGCAGAAAATCAATAAAAAAATGTTTATATTGAACAACAAAAAAACTTTATTCCATGGGTTGTTAGCGCTTTCACGTCTACTCTGGACGCTTCTTCAGACTTTGATAAAACACTATATCACTTCTGTATTTAAATACATATCAATTAAACAGTTAACCAATGAAAGCCTTTGTATGAATACATAACTATAAAAAGTCAGAAACTTCTAAATAAAAAAGTCAGAAACTTATATTGTAAAAATTAAATATTCAAAATTCAACATTGACACTAAAATGGACGTAGTAATAGATTATTACTGTTATTAACATTCCGGATGGCAAATAGCATATGAATATTTATTAAAAACACAAGGGCATATAAAAACAGCATGTGATAAAAAACATTTCAAATATGTGAAACTACTGAAAAACTTCTAAAAATACAAATTCCTACTAACACCAAGAGACATGAAAAAGTCAAATGTATAGCAATAAATAACTGCTAATGCTTCAGATGATGACTGACTAGAAAGGGTTTCAGAGTAACCCTCTCATTAAGGCCATGTCCTTCATCTGCTTTCATTCTGATGATCTATTTACATTCTTCCCTTTCAGTGAAGTTACTAACATTGCCTAATTTCAATGTGGTGTGTATCAATTCAATAACTAAGAACTCAAAGGTGTGTGTGGTGCCTTGCGATAGGACATGTCTAGCCAGTGCGTTCCTGTCATTCTCCCTATTGATCGCATATAAATGCTCTCTAACCCTTTCCCCTCAACGTTCTATTCATCATACCAACATAGAAAGCCTGGCATTTGGTGCAGATGGCTAAATAAACTATGTTCCTTGTCCTACAGTCTGCATAATGATCAAATTTATATAGCACACCTGTGTCCAGGTGCCTGAAGTTATTCCTGCCCAGTATGTATTTGCACTAATTGCAACTGCGACATGGAAAGGTACCCATTCTAACAGTAAGTGGTTGATCTTGAAGTCACCTTTCATAACATAACATGTTCCTTAAAGATCTAGTATTCTTATAGGAAAAACTGGGGTAAGAACCTACAAGTGCTCAGAGCCTATCATCCAACTCTAGGATACCCCAGTTCTTTCTAATGACATTAGTAATACTCTTATTCTTGTTGGTATATGAAAGTACCATCCTCTTTTTACTTTCATTGGTTAACTGTTTAATTGATATGTATTTAAATACAGAAGTGATATAGTGTTTTATCAAAATCTGAAGAAGCGTCCAGAGTAGACATGAAAGCGCTAACAACCCATGGAATAAAGGTTTTTGTTGTTCAATATAAATTTTTTTTTTGGTTGATGGTTGGCTTCGATAGTCGTGGAGTACCTGCACCTTGATATTGACATTTTTTGTTTGGGGACATAGCAGGTACCTTACCCTGAGAGATCTCTGTTTATTCACTTTACAGCATATGTCAATATTTCTGTTTACTGGTTTTGTCAAGTCAGTGTTCAACTTAATTTCATTTCTGACCACAAGGGAAAATGATGGGTGAAGTTCAGTTAAACCTAGAATGTGTGTCCTCTTTTCCTCTACTGCATTACACAACTCCCTTCCCTTCCTACTTGAAGGGCTACGTTATAAGTTAATTCTTCACAGTTTTTGTCTACAGCAGAATTTATGGAATAAATGTATGTTTTTATGGAAATCAGTGGTCAATGTAATGTTTTTGGAATGTGCAGAATTGAGTAATAAGTAGAGTTCATGTTCAGGAGTAGAGATGGTGAAGATGGATGAGTTTAAATACTTGGGGTCAATAGTTCAGAGTAACGGTGAGTGTGGAAGAGAGGTGAAGAAGAGAGTACAGGCAGGATGGAATGGGTGGAGAAGAGTGTCAGGAGTGATTTGTGACAGGCGAGTACCTGTAAGAGTGAAAGGGAAGGCCTACAAGAGGGTAGTGAGACCAGCTATGTTATATTGGTTGGAGAAAGTGGCATTGACAAAAAGGCAGGAGTTTGAGCTGGATGTGGCAGAGTTAAAGATGTTAAGATTTGCACTGGGTGTGACGAGCTTAGACAGGATTAGGAATAAGTATATTAGAGGGCCAGCCCAGGTCGGAAGGTTTGGAGACAAAGACAGAGAGGCAAGATTGCGTTGGTTTGGACATATGCTGAGGAGGGATGCTGAGTATATTGGGAAAAAGATACTAAGGATGAAGCTACCAGGTAACAGGAAAAGAGGAAGGCCTAAGATAAGGTTTATGGATGTGGTAAGAGAGGACATGCAGGTGGTTGGTGTGACAGAGCAAGATACAGAGGACAGGAAGAAATGGAAACATGTGAGCCGCTGTGGCGACCCCTAATGGGAACAGCCGAAAGAAGATGATGATAATGATGATGATGATGTTCAGTTGACAATAGCACCTAGTGCCCTCATCTGTGTCAGTTATGGATGCGTCACTGTACTTATTGCAATATTGATGAGATTACAAAACTGAATGTGAATGCATTTACAGTGTTTTTATCCTCTCACAGGTGAAGCCAAGGAAAAAAAATAAAAGCAGGTCTCTGTAAAAAGCCTGTCATGCTCCGATATTTCTAGCTCTACTCTACTCTAGCACTATTATCCTAACATGACATCATGCTGGAGGGCGGAGTTTTAGAATGCCAACAGAACCTCAGTCTTGACAGTTTCAGCAAGGAAATAAATAATTCCATCGAGGAAAATAAACATAACTGTTGCCACTGTGGTAAGTGGTACTATTATTATAACACATGCAGAATAAAAGCAGAACACTTGAACGGTTGACAAATCAGTTTTACCACTCGAATAGGTCCTAGTGACCAAAGGTGATGGACAGACTTCAAGGCACAGATCACAGCCAGCATCTCCTTCAAGTTGATATGCTTGGTCTGCCTGAAGGACTACATAGGTCTTACACTTTTACCCCCATGGAAACTGCTCCACAAGCAAAATCTGACACATCTGTGGTGAGGAATTGGTTTAGGGTCTGAGGAGAGAAGGGAAGACCCAAGTTCTAAATTTTTTGTCTCCAATAATGCAGTTCCCCTTTAATATACCCCAGTTTGATACTCTAAAGAATGCAAATGCTGTATCTATGTTTTTTTTGTTTTTTGTTTTTTTTATTTAGAAAACACTGTTATCTTTCTCATGTGTAACTTGGCTACAGGTATCATAAGAATCATAGAAGCCATGAACCCTAGGGTCCTGAGAATTTTTCTTGCAGAAGTCTGATACTGATTTGAGAATCTCATGGAAAATTCCACTTAAAAATCCACCTTCTCTTGTGTTAAAAAGGCCTTCTCAAAAGAAGAATCTTTAAGACAATACAATCTTGTAAGACAGAGTCAAGAAGGATTTTGCAATATTTCTCTGGATGTCCGGAATACTGAAAAGAGACACAATCTGAGTTAATGACTCTTGAAATCTGTACAGACTATGCATGAATATAAGTGAAGTCATCTAAATAAGGAAAGATGTGAATGCCAATCAGTCTACAATAAGCTACGACTGGGGCTAGACATTTTGTGAAAACCCTTGGAGGTGGAGATAAACCAAAGAATAATACAGAAAACTGATGATGTGACCCAGAAACAGAGAACTTTAGAAATTTCCTGAAGTTATGGAGAAAGGAATGTGTTTGTAAGCATCTTTTAGGTCTATCGTTACCAAGTAACTAACAGAAGAAATGAGAGGTAGCAGGTTCTGTAAAGTCAACATTTTGAATTTTGGAACTTCCACATAAAGATTTAGAAATGAAACAGCTAGCACTGGTCTCACTCCTAGGTACAGAAAAATTTTGGAGTAGAAGCCTTTGCCTCTTTGACTTACAGGCACTAGTTCTATGACTCCTTGGGTCTGTAAAGACTGATCAGCCTGATAAAAGCATTCTTTGTTTCACAGGGTGGCCAGGGATTCCCCTGAAAGGATGTTTTTATATGCAGTGTCATCTGTAACCCTACTGCACCACTTATAACACGTAAGAATCCGAAAAAATCTTTTGCCGGGGGGAATGTTGAGAACCAGTTTGAGAAACAAATTTGTAGAGATATTGGTCGGGGAGAAGGAGGAATAGGGTAAGGACTTCCAGCATAGTCATTCTGTACTGTTGGTCTGTCCTGTCCTCCTGAAAAGATCTCTGTTTCTCCTTGCTGTTATCCTTTGTGCATGTTTTTTTTTTTTTTTTTATTTTGTTTGCCAGAGAGACTGTTTTTGTTTATTTGTCATGTAAGAAGGCCAACAAGATTTGTAATTGAGTACATGAACAATTTTAGAAATCTCCTATTTTCATCATATTGTTTGAGAACTTTGGTAGCAGAACAGCCAAACAATACCTGCTTATGTAAAGCAAAATCAAAGCTTTTAGACTTTACCTTATCAGCAAACTTTAGATTATATACAAAATCCAATCTTCTCAAAACAGCAGTAGCAGTGGCCCTAGACACAGTATCTGTAAAATCATACGCACTCTTTAAAGCATGTTTAGATATCTAAGATATAGCTGAAACAGTATGATTCAAAGAGTTTCTTCTGTATGAAGAGTAGAAGTCAATTCCCTTAGACTATCCCTATGACAAAGCATACATTTCCACATATATGCCTGGTAATAAATAATTCTGACTGCTAAAGTGGAAGAAGAAAACTTTCTCTTACCTACACATTCCAATATTTTACCTTCACTGTTACCAGGTGAAGAGTTTGTATTGAGGACCAACCAGTTGCCAACATGAGACACAGCTGAAATGACAGGTGGAACAGATCTAAGGTGAGAGAAAATAAATGTATCAGTTTGAGTGAGGTAGCTTACACAGCTTATCTGTTTTTTTAAGAGACTGATGTCTGGGTATCAGGATGAATATAGGCGCATTCAACACATCCTCCAAGAATGGCAGTAAAGGTGGGATGGGAGAGGAATGAGGTATATCCATTTGAAACATATCATTATATCTCTTCATTTCAGGAGGGACATCTATTTATTTCCTTTAAAATATCTTTATCATCCTGGCAATTTCCTGATTAAAAGATGGCTGCTCCTGAGGACATGAATTAAAAAATTTCCACACAATCAGAGAGTTGGGCTTGAGAATCTGCAGGAGAAAATGCCCTATCCCTGTTAAAGTCAGAATTATCAGACCCTGTTTCCTCAGGAATAACTTTACAGAGGATGCCCGCTTGTAAAGACTTCTATGTACCAAGATTTATTCCCCATAATGCCTGTGTAGCTGAGGTAAGAAACTCAAATTTTGTAACAGTAATTACTTTTCATTAGAGCAGTGTACATTTTTTTGTTTTTTCTTAATAGAAGTTCCCGGAGTAGAAGGCCAACTCAAGAGAGAAATCTCTGCCTTATCTAATGGTCTCCTGCCCCAGTTAACCTGAGAAGGATCTCCCGGAGTGACTCCCAAACTTAGAGAAAACATTTCTCCCATGTCCGCATCAGACACTGGAACAGCTACAGTGGCTGTTGGTGACCCCTGGTCCATGATGCCTGAAAGGACTACAACAGAAGAAGCCAGAGAGGTAAGTGAGTGGTCTGAGGAGCAACCAGTGGCCACTGCAGGTTTACCTACTGTTGGCTTAAGTGTAGACAGACTGCTATAACAGCAAGGAATCCTTGGTAAATGATCTTTTCTTTTCTAGGTACAGAATGAGAAGAACCAGTCAGACTGGTGTAATCATCCATGCTGTAGTCGGGGAAGAGGCACCAAAAGAGGTATGCATAGATGGAGCGAGTTGGTCAGAAGGTAAGTTGTCATTGCCTGTTCACAAGCAGCACGCTTACACTCAATTTTTCCCTGTCCCTTTATCTTAAAAAAGTAAAGGTAGAACAGAATTTCCTTGACAGTACTCTTCAAACACTAAAACTCTGACAGAAATCAAAATGGCAGGTAAGTTGTTACAAAGTGAGCATAGTCATTACAGTGACAATACATTTCTGCCTGTGCCTCCATAAATTTTTCTACCTCAAAAAGTTCAAAGTTTACACAATCAGTATATAATGTTTCACAAAATTAACCCAAAATACATTAATAAAAACTATTAGCTAAAAACAATGGTCCCTGACAGGAATTTCTAATGTTGCGAACAAAAATACCAGGTTTCTTAAAGGGCAAATACTACTTTTAGTCAAAAAATAAATTACATACTGTTTTTCTTAAAAGGGCAATAACTTCTATATGAAGGGACTCCTCAATGGGGATTTATCTGCTAGAAATACAGCTTCTAGCCAGCTGATGTCCCTGTGAAGCCCAAGAGATGCTGCTTCTTGAGATAGCAAGAAAGTACTCTCTCTTTGTGATTAGCCACTCAGCAATCAGAGTGAAGGTATGGGGAGGAGACAAGAGATTTTTGAAGCTGGCCAGTTTTTGTTTTCTAGGTAGGAAATGGTCCATATAGCCTAAAGGGTACTGCAGCATTGAGAATGATGAAAATCAGAATTTACTTAAAGTTGAATAAACAGCTGTATAAATTAGAAGAAATGATGCAATAACTCTATAAATAATGAAGAAAACTGGCATATATCTGCCCAAAAGAATAGTCTTCTCTAATTTTAAAGCTTGAGCTGAAAAGATCCAGTGAAATGCTTTAGAGTGGCAAATAAGATATGGTCACAGCAAAGGCAAAAAGCACTATGAGAATAAGGGAAGGAGCTGGGGCTATTAAGAGATTCTGAAAAAAGTTGCCAGTAAAAGGACTCCTGCGGCAGCCAGTCCAAGTGTTGCAACATGACAAACAGATCATGTAAGATCATTAGAAGAACAGAATGCCATAAGTGGCACTGACTGGCAATATCTCGGAGCTCAAACTCCTTTCCTACTCCCACAATGCCCTGCTCCTCCTACTTCAGAATGAGTTTACCAAAGTTAGCAATGGATCTTGAAAGCAACATCTATACCTTCCACATATAACAGGAAGATAACTCTACATTAGCTAGGCATAGAAAGAGGTCTACTAACATCTATCAGAAGGAAAATTAATAAGGTAACTAGCAGGAGGATGGAATTCTGGGAGTGTGTGTGGCATAATTTATGAATATTTAGCATTATGGTAAGCAAATAACTTTCATATATTTTATTATTCAAGCCATACACATCCACACTGAAGGAGAGAGTCCTCCAGCAAAACATCTTGAGTGGCATCATGACAGAATCCCATGGACTATGGTGGCTCCAAAGGAAGCAGACTTGGAGAACACACCCATTTGATACTGTTTTATAAAGGTAGCAGCAAAGCATTTGTTTATTTTTCTTTGTTTACCAGGAAAGTATGATTGGGTAATACCCATTTTCATAGGAGGCCCAGGGAGAAAAACTCCATTTGTTACATTGCATTATAGTAAGTTCCAGTCCAACACACAGTAGTTACATTTCTATTTACATTTATACATAAACAGTATTTACATTTTACATGCTAAGATTTTTCACAGGTGGAAGTTACTAAAAAGCAAACTGCAACTTAGTGGATTGTACAACCAGCAGTTATGTATAAAAATTGTTTTGTCATTTCAGTTACAGGTTGAGAAATTTATGTTAAAGGAGAATATCTGGAGAGTATCATACAGTGAGCACAAAGTTTTAACTTTGTGATGAACATGTACAAGACCAGGATTGGTTAAGATGTTGTTTAAGCAGTGGCTTAAAACTATTGAGTTTGTCTGAGAGCTTTATTTGCGTAGGGATACTATTCCAGAGTTTAGCAACACATTGGGAGTACAGCAAGTCTCCTACAACATTATCTGACTTATTTGTAAGTAATAAAAATTTGTTACTAAAGTGGAGGTCCCTTGCTGGACAGTAGGGTAGGGTAGCAATACGCTTGTGCAGTTCAAGCCAGTTTAACTGGTTTAGACTAAGACAATGGTGGGTCCTATGAGAGAGACTGGTGGCAAAATTTAGCTATTTTATTGTAACAGGAGGAACGTTTCCTTCTTTGAGTATTGTTTAAATTTGTTAGGAAAGGAGCGGCATATAAGAAAGTTGGCAGTAAGAAGGTGGTGTCCTGAGTTTTTCTTACAGTATCTGTAATGAATCCATCGAGCTTATAAAGGGAGCCTAGTTTGGAGTCTGAATGGAGAGATGATAAATCAGCAAGCAAAGGAGAGTAGTACTACTGGAACTGAAGTCATCCTCAAGTTTTGGTGAGTACCTTCATGAGGATAACCCTATTTTTCACAAAATCTCCGCAAGATAACACTGATATATAGACCGTATTTTATATAGCATATATCATGAACAGTAGTAGGTTTAAAAAAAAAAAAAAAAGATAGCTGAGCGCACAAGATCCAGGATAAAAAATGCCCAATCCAGGTAGGCACACTGGTGCCAGGAGTGGAAAAAATGACAGTGTGAAAGCCTCAAGACACAGAAACATGACTACAATGGGGCCCAGCCAGGCCCAGTGGGAGGATGGTCCCCTTTTTGTAGATGGCAGTACTAGTCTACAAAAATTGCTAGGCCAGAAAACAGCCATAAAGATGACAGAGTGGGCTATTGAGAATAAGAAAGAAATGATGTATTGTTACTATTATGCAAGAAGCCCAGAATTTCCAGACAGAAGATACACAAAAAGATTAACAGAGAAATTAGAGGGATGATAGAAGCTTCAAGTAAAAAACTGTGTTCAGTAATACAACTGATTTGTGAAAAACATTATATAGACCAAGAAACCTTTAGCTGGTTGGGAAAAGAAGCAAATGAGGAAGCGAGAAAATATAAAAAAAAAATCTATAGATTTTTGAAAGGTATAAAAAAAGAAATATGGACATGGGAAAGAAAGGGAGATCTGATATGGTGCAATATTTATGCAAAGGAAAAAGCCAAATTAATCAATACAAAAATGCAATGAAGAGAAATATAGGCAAAGGCATCCAGAATAGATATAAATAATTTCACAACACAAAAAAATAAGATCATGAGGGAATGCAGAACAGAACACTAGTAAAATCGAAGTTAAAAAAATAGAAAATGAAGTTATGGAATAGCTGCAAAGTGAAGGATTTAGTGTAGAAAGTCTAACCAAGATCATCACAGCATGATGGAACAACAAGGCCCCAAGTAAGGAGGAGCAAGAGACATCTGAAGAAGAAATATGGACATGGGAAAGAGAAAGAGATTTAATATGGTGCAATATTAATGAAAAGGAGAATGTGAAGAAATGTATTTTTTTTTCTGAAGAAATGTCAAGCAGAGGTCTTTATTTCACCACTGAAGAAAATGCCCAAAAGTGACCAGACAAACTCCGTACTACTGTATTTGTTATACTTTATTTGCCTTAGAACAAATTCTTGCCAAACAGTTAATTCTTTTAGAGCTATTTCAATTCTATTATAACACAGCTAGACAGATATGTAGACTACAGCACACAGTCTAAACGTAACTACTGAATGAAACATACTGTCCAGTTTATATACTCTTTTCAACCAATGTTATTTTTAATGTCCTTGTGACTTGTTCTTTTGGTTTTCTGTCTATGTCATGAAAAAGTCTATGGTTATTTCATGCCTTTTGGTCCTCGCTGTATCTGAAGACTTCACAAAAGTCTCTCCACATCATCTTTGCGTCACTTGACCTGTCAGCATATTATTTAGTTATTTCTGCATCTGAAAGCCAAGAAAGTCAACTTCATTTTTTCCTGTAACAGGATGCATTTACAGTAATGCCTACAGCTATATGCTATTAATATCTAAGCTGAACATAACTGTTCTTGCAAAGCAAGCCATATTATTTTGAAAACTGCTGTTTGGCCTTGCATATTTCCTTTCACTGTACACACAGTATATTGGGGAAAAGCATTTTAATTTACACAATATCTATCAATTCCCACTTTTTTATTTAAGACCTTGAAAATTGTAAGACAATTTACAACAGAATATGATCTTTAGTACTTTGAATCCCTTGGTCTGTTGCAACATAAGAATTCTTTGCATTTAATGCTATCTTTTTATACAATGTTACATTACCAACGGCTATTACTTGATTAAAAATTTTATTAACACAAATCTTATAACGACGATAAGAGCAATTAATGCGGAAATTGTAGTTTCCCACCACAGACACATAGCCAATATTACTTATTTATTTTTAACGGTTTTTATGCTTCCTTAAGTAAGTTGTCAGCCTTGCAGTTACACACAAGCATTTATTTCAAAATTTTGTTAAGTTAACCATTGCTTTACAAGGCAAAACCTTGTATTAGAAACAAGCATATTTTTTTTTTTTGCATTGCATAATTTTATTATTGCCTTGGGAAAAGAATATTTACAGGAAAATGTGATCTTTTGTACTTAGCCTTTCTTCATTGTTAACAACAGTTACTTGTTTGACAGTTTTATAACACATCTCCTATGTTATATCTGAGATAGTTCCATAAGTTGCATTTGCTATTAACTTTGCAACTTTTTATATTGGCTTAGTGGCACCATACCAGTGAAAAATTCACTTCCTGAAATAACACCATTTCCTATGTCCAGTTGTTTTAAAATCTTTTCCTATTTTTTATTTTTTTATTATGAGCCTCCCTCTTTTCCTGGTGATTTTTTACCATGTCCTCTGGTAATGTGTGAGTAATTTTCATTATTGGAACTGCATACTCTATGTAACAGAATTTCTTATATTTCATTTCTTCCTTAAAAGAAGTACTGTGTGTTAACTCCCATGCTGTTTTTATTTTGCAAAATTAATCAATACAAAAAGAGCAGCACCAAAGATATTTGAAGGAAAATACAGGCAAAGACATCCACAAATGGAAAATTTTACAATTCAAAAAATTAGAAAACAAAGAGGAAAAGTAAAAAAAAAAGAGGATTAGTAATGGAGAAGTTAAACAAATAGAAAATGAGTATATGGATTACCTGAAAAGTCAAGGATTTAGTGTAAAAAATCTAATTTTGATAACATCACAGCAGGATAGAGCAATGGCTCGCTAAATTAAACAGAAACCAGTGGAACAGGAAACATCTGATCAACTGCTATATGAAGATGCTTTGGAGCCTTCCAAAGAAACTAGTACAAAAGTTCAGTTGGAGTTGTATAGCAAGGGAAGGAACAGGAAACTGTGGCAACTCTGACACAGTCAGTGTTGTAGAGTGACAGGCCAGTGAGTTCCCATATGAAACAGCAACAGATGACACAGGAAGAAACTAAAGAGAATGCGGCACAGGAAGATGCTCTGGAATTTTATGTAGAATGCCTGCAGGAAATGGAGAACAAAAAATGTGCCCTCAGCTTAGAAGAAAATGAGCTAAGAGAAGAGTTGCTTGATTTAATAGAGATTCACAAACAATTAAGATCAATGAAAGAAAGAGACTACAGAAAGTCAATAAAACCCAAAAAGTTAGAAGTTTGAGAAAACAAATGAACATGTGCTGCGGTAGCGTTGTCACCTCACAGTAAGACGCTGTTCGGTTCGATTCTCAGCTAGAGCGTCTTCTATGTGAAGACATGCGTGAATGGGTGTTCCTTCGTTGAAGGTTGTGCGTCAGAGCTGGCAACTCGGTATGTAAAAATCTTCTGCCAATCATTAGCGGACCGGAGTTCCGCTGTGGCAACCCCTAACCGGGAAAAAGCCGAAAGACACAAACAAACAAACAGTAATCAGGAATGTTTATAAAGACTCATGCGCTGCAACAGAAGTAAATAGGATATATTACTGTGCAGCTAAATTAATAACAGATAAAGTCTTACCACAAAAACACAGAGCAGTAAGGAAAAGGATGGGGAGAAATCAAATGACATCATGGAAGTATCAAATATAGAAAACTATACAGCAATTAAGACAATAGGTGACACTGTTAGAAGAGTATAGAGTAGAGGGAACAGATCAACAAAAATACTCAAAAAGATAGATGTAATAAAAGAAATGTGCAGTATCAGAACAGATCAGAAGCTATTGTTAACTATCGCAAATAATAAACTAAAAATATCAGCAAAGGCAGACAAACTTATAAGATATGCATATAAACATAAAGGAAAAGTACAACATAACCAATTTATTGATGACCCAAAAACGTTTCATAGAGAACTGGGAAACAAGGCAAAAGGAAATGAAACACCACCAAAAAAAGAAGAAATAGATACAGTTTGGAGAAATATCTATGAATATCCTGTGCAACATAACAAAGATGCTGAATGGACAGAAGAAGTAAAAGAAAGAATAATAAGTTCAAACCCACAGGATGAAATGAGATGAAGTAATGGCCTGAGAGACTGAAATAAAGTTAAGAAAAGCTCCTAACTGGAAATCCCCAGGCCCAGATGCAGTACCTAACTTCTGGTTAAAAGTATTAACATCTCTACATGAAGATTTAACCATGAGTAAGAACTATTTGTATTCGCACCTCAAACAGACACCAACCCAGTTAACAACAGGAAAAACAATGCTCCTACTTACGAGCCAACCTACAACCTATCCTATAAACTACAGATCAATCAATAACTTGCTTCCAATGACCTATAAACTACACAGCAAGTGATGCCAATAGAGTTTATAGTCATTTAGAAGAAAACTCAATCATGGCAATATACAAAAGGGCAATAAAAAGTCACATGGAACAATGGATCCTTTGTTGTTAAATAAAGTCATAATGGAGAACTATAAAAAGGAGAAGAATTTGGAGAACTATAAAAAGGAGAAGAATTTAAGTATGGCATTGATAAACTACAAAAAAGCATTTGATAGTATCCCATGTTCATGGATAAAATAGTTCTTAAAACTATATAAGATACACCCTACTCTGATCGATTACATTACTGTGACCATGAAACACTGGTAAATCACTTTATAGTTAAGCCACGATAAAGGACAAATGATTATTCCTGGGATAAAAATCCAAAGGGGAATATTCCAGGGTGACTATTAGTCACCGCTGCACTTTTGTTTTGGTCTTAACCCATTAAGCTATCTACTTAGATTAGATCATGGCTATAATTTGGCTCCCAGAAAACAACAAAGTGTAAAGACTTCTCATCTTTTTTCTGTGAATGACTTAAAACTATTCAGTTCATCAGATGAGGAACAGAAAGTACAACTACAAGTGGTCAAAACTTTTTTTAGAAGATATGTCATTTGGTCTTGATAAATGTCCAAAAGCACCCTTTAAAGCAGGAAAGCTGCAGCACCAAGAAAATTAGAAGTTATGTACTCACCATAACGTTCCATCTGAGTAGGTGTATTCATTTGTCTGCAACCTGTGGGTTATGGATCCGATATCGGATCCGAACCGGCATGGTTTACCAGCTATGGATCCAAGTTTTCAGCTCCTCCCCTCACCCATAATGCCCTGCTCTACCCTCATGACCTCAGATCGAGTTTGCCAACAGCAAAAACACCCTGAAAAGGGTAACAGATAATATGCAGGAAACTGAAAGGCCAGGGGGATAGGAGGGCGGGATGGTTGCAGACAAATGAATACACCTACTCAGATGGAACGTTATGGTGAGTACATAACTTCTAAATCTGAAGTAGGAGATTCATTTGTCTGCAACCTGTGGGACAGAGTCCCCAGCTACCTGAATCTTGGGCGGCCATCATGGAAGGATATTCCGGAGCACCGCGGAGCCAAATGATGCTCTACCCCTAGATGCAAGATCCAACTTATAGTGGCAAATAAAAGTATGAGATGAAGCCCACGTGGCT
Organism: Protopterus annectens; assembly: GCF_019279795.1. Classification (NCBI taxonomy): domain Eukaryota; kingdom Metazoa; phylum Chordata; order Ceratodontiformes; family Protopteridae; genus Protopterus; species Protopterus annectens. The sequence goes on from NC_056737.1 coordinate 1,845,108,014, forward strand.
GCTGCACAAATATCATCTAGAGGAATCCTAGCCTTGAAGGCTGCCGAGGTAGATACTGACCGGGTTGAATGGGCATGTACACCCTCCGGTGCAGGCCTTCCTGAAGCTTGATAAGCCAATAAGATGCACTGTGAAATCCAGCGAGACAGAGAAACTTTAGAAATTGGCTTGCCCAAATTAAATTTAGCAAAGGAAATAAACAACTGGTCGGATTGCCTATGACCAGCCGTTCTGTTTAGATAAAATCTAAGTTGCCTGTGAACATCTAATGAGTGAAGCTTGTATTCACCTTTGTTTTCATATTTAGGGAAGAAAACAGGGAGGTTAATGGACTGATTAATGTTTGCTTCAGAAGCAACTTTAGGAAGAAAGGACGGGTTGGTCCTGAGGTAAACACGGTCCGGATGAAATACCAAGTAAGGAGGTTTAGCTGATAATGCTTGAAGCTCTGAAACTCTCTTGGCCGATGTAATGGCAACAAAAAGGCTGTCTTGTAAGACAAGAATTTGAGATCCACCGTAGCCGCTGGTTCGAAAGGGGGGGCGGTCAAGGCCTGGAGAACCAAAGAGAGGTCCCAAGGAGGAACCGCTTGTTTTACAGGGGGCCTGAGAAGAAAAGTACCTTTAAGGAAAATTTTACACAACTTGGCTGACATAAGAGGATTAGAGTCATGGCCAATGTGATAATGAGAAATTGCCGCCAGTTGTACTTTGACTGTGGAACTGCTGGCACCATCGTTAAAAAGAGTGGTTAGAAAGTCAAGCACTAAGGGGAGGGGAACCGTGAAGGGATTCAGGCCTTGCCGCTCCGCCCACAAAGAAAACCGTTTCCACTTGCTGCGGTAGACTTTCCTAGTGGACGGTTTATGAGCTGCCACCAGTATTGCCTTAACAGGTGACGAAATACTGGGAGTCCTGATCAAGAGTGGAACTGGAGCAGCCAAGCGGTCAGCTTCAGGTTGTCCAGGTTCGGAGGAGGTATGCAGGATGGATGGGATATCAGATCCGGAATGGGATCTAGAATCCAAGGAGGATTCACCGAGTGAGACCTTAGAAAGGGGAACCAGATCTGTCGAGGCCAAACGGAGCAATGAGAATCATTCTGCAACCCACCCGAGAGGCTTTCTGAAGAACTTGGAGCATCAGAGGCAAGGGTGGATAAGCGTAAAGAAGACCGGGTGGCCAAGCATGCACCAGAGCGTCTCTTGGAGAACCTCCTGGAGGGGGTATCAGAGCGAAAAAACTGTCGCACTTGGTGTTTGAGGGAGAGGCAAAAAGATCGCATGAAGGAGTTCCCCACCGTGCGAATATGCGTTCCGCTACTTGAAAATTGAGAGACCACTCGTAAGGGGTCAGAATGGTGCGGCTGAGCTTGTCCGCCAGGATGTTGGACTGACCCGGAATGTTCGTTGCTATTAGAAAGCGGTTGGTGGAGATTGCCCATTCCCAAACTCTCATGGCTTCTCGACAAAGGGTGTAAGACCTTGTTCCCCCTTGCTTGTTGATGTACCAGACCACAGACATGTTGTCCGATTGAATCGCAATTGTTCCCAAGGGAAGAAAGTCCTGAAGTGCTAGCAACGCTAAGAGCACTGCTCTCATCTCTAGAACGTTGATATGCAGAAAGGTCTCTGTATCGTTCCACGTGCCTTGGACGGTCCGGCCCGCAAAATGCCCCCCCCCACCTGAGGCGGGAGGCGTCCGTGGTCACCGTGGCGAGGGGGGGAGAAGCACAAAATGGGCGGCCTCCGTGGAGATCTGGAGAGTGAAGCCACCACAGGAGGGACCGCTTGCAAGCCTTGCTGATCGCAATGGGATGATGCATAGGGAGAGCAAGGTATGACCACTGTACTAAGAGAGTCCACTGGAGGATGCGCATATTGAGCCTGGCAAGAGGGAGAAGTGCTATAGCAGATGCCATGGACCCTAGAGCCCTCAGGACCAACTCCGCTGGAACAGAACTTGAGTGGAGAATGGCCCGCACCTGGAGCTGCAGATTTTGAACTCTGTCCGCAGTGAGGAAGGCTCGTAAACTCCTTGTGTCTAGCCTGGCCCCTATAAAATCTAAGAGCTGTGTGGGCGCCAGGTTGGATTTCTTTGTATTTATTGTAATGCCCAGAAAGGGAGCAAGATGGAGAAAGGAGTCTCGCGCCAATAATAGTAGATGCCTTGTTGGGGCGGTAAGAAGCCAGTCGTCCAGGTAGGGAAAGACCTGCACCCCCTGAAGCCTCAGGTGGGCCGCTACCACTGCTAATACTTTGGTGAACACCCTGGGGGCTGTGGTGAGACCAAAGGGAAGGACCCGGAACTGGTAGTGACTGGCTCCCAGCCGGAAGCGGAGGAACCTCCTGGAGCGCCTGTCCATCAGGATGTGGTAGTACGCATCATTGAGGTCTATAGAGCACATCCAGTGATTTTCTCCCAGAAGGGGGAGAATAGATTGTAGATTGACCATTCGGAATTTTTCCTTGGGGACTGCCAGATTCAAGAGAGAAAGGTCTAGAATTGGTCTTAGTTCCCCCGTCTTCTTTGGCACTAAAAAAAACCTGGAGTAGAACCCTGATCCGATCTGGTCTGGGGGGACGGGCTGGATGGCTCTTTTCTTTAGCAGATGGCCAATTTCTGCCAAAGCGGCCTCCCGTTGACCGGGTGGAACGTCTGGGAGGGACTTCAACTTTGGAAAGTGAAGGAAAGGGATGCGGTATCCTCTGGATATGATTTGGAGAACCCAGCGGTCTGATGTTATGGACTCCCATGCCGCTAGGTGCCCCGAAAAACGTCCCCCGACTGCCTCCAGAGTGGAGCAGCCGGGCAACCCTCAGGGTTGCTGCGCTGGCCGCTTCAGAGAAAGGTTCTCTGGACCCGAAGTTTCTGGGAGCCCCTCTGCCTCTAGGGCGGCGTCCTCCCTGTCCTCCTCTGCCACGGAAGGACTGGTTGTCCGGAGCAGGCTGGGACTGCTGCGACTTCCGGAACCACATCTTCTTCTGACCCTTTTGGTTCCTAGAGTAGGGCCTCTGGGGTGCAGAGAAGCGGATTCCGACAGCAGACAGCATCTTCCCGTCCTTCTCGCTCTGGGTCAAGGTTTCGCGAACGGTTTTGCCAAAGAGGGCAGAACCATCAAAGGGGGCGTTCGCAAATGACGCTTTGAAGGGCTCAGAAAAATCGCAGTGACGGAGCCAGGCCTGACGTCTAGTGACTAGGCCTGCCCCTGCGGCTCTAGCGGTGCCTTCCGTAGCGTGGGAGAGTAGCCGCATAGAGGTATTAGTAACTGATCTAAGAGTGGCCATGCGGGTGGAGTGCAGCACTCTGTCCTCCTCCGACATGGACTCTGGGGGAGATGCAGCGTATTCTTTAATGAGATCTCGCTGCATCCTAATGACGTGTGCCAGGTAGTTCAGCGCCCTTACCGAGAAGGTCGCTGAACTAAACATCCGCTTCCCAAGCGGTCCATCATCCGAGACTCCTTGCTCGGGATGGACTGAGGGACTCTCCTGAGCAATTCCCTCTTGGTGGCCGCCGTCAACATGGCATCTACCGGAGGCCCCTTACTCCAATGGGCAAGGTCGGACGGTGGGCTGAGGATCCTATCGGGCCTCTTAGGAATTGGCTCCACGGTGTCCGGTTCCTTCCACGCCCTGGTGGTAATGAGGTCCACCAGGGGGTCGGCAGGAGGGGACACCCAAGAGGTAGACGGGCCCGCTTCAAATGCCTCCAAGAACACGGACTCATCCGAGGAAGATTTGGGGGCAGACCACCCCCCCCCTTATACGGAGCATTTCCATGATGTCCCCAAATGAGACATCCTCGGGGGGTGACCGTGGGGAGCCTTCCCCTTCCTCCAAGTCCGTGTCTTCCGTGAGAGACTCGGGGGAGTCAATGTGCCTCCTTTTGCACGTATGCTTGCAAGGAACATCCTCTGGGGGGCTGTCAGAGGACTCCTTGCAAGCAGCAACCTGTTCCATTGGAGCAGCTTGGGGCACAGAAGCGGGCTGTCCCAAGGGCCGGATGGTGGAAGCCTGGCCCAGTGCAGAGGGAGCGCGGGACGGAGCCGAAACAAGTGCCGGGGGTCCGGAGACCCTCAACAGGGCCCTCTCCACTACATCAAACGCCGAAGGGGAGCCGACCTCACCAAAGGATCCGACAATCGGCTCCCTCGGATCCGAAGAGTGGATCGGAGCCGGCGCGGCCGGATCCGGCGACAGTGCGCCCGACACAGACGGCGCCGAAGGAGCACTGATCCCCCCGGATCCGAGGCTCGGATCCAGGCTCCGAGAGGTCGGATCCGATGCACTCGAGGGCAGGGTCGGATCCGGAGTACAAAGTACTATCGGCGCCGACCCACCCGGCCCGGCTGCTCGGCTCCAGCTGCTCCGAACCCGGATAGCGGGTCGGAGAAGGAGCAATCGGTTTGAAAAAGGGTGTTGAGCTCCCCCCCAGAGGGGGGGGGGGAGGCAAGAGCACTCCCATCTGCATCTGGGCCTGGACGAACCTTCTCATCATCCGGTCCAGATCAGCATCCGAAAGGCTATACGTGGATCTCAACGAGGCCACCGAGGTAGGCCTGGAGTGCCTCCTCGATAGCCTCGACGGAGATCGGGTCTCCTCCTCCTCAGGTCCCGGTGAAAAACACACTGGAGACCGGAGCCAAGAAGGAGGAGACCGTGCCGACAATGGAGCCGACAACGGAGCCGGGGGAGAAGCCCGCTTGGCTGGCGGGGCCGAAACAGAGGTCTCGGCCCGCCGCTTATGGTGCTTCTCCCTCCGTCCTTTCTAGCATCCCTCTCCTCCGAACCAGAAACGGGAGGTTGAGTCCCAGGAGGAGGAGGGGGTGCCGCAGAAGGAATAACCATAGGTACGGTTACTCCCGAAGGAGCGGAGGTCGGAGCCGAGTCCGGCGGTAAAAGGCCCGCCAAGACAAGCTTGGACCTCCGCTCCTTCAATGCCCTGGGGTTGAACCCTGCACAAATGGAACATCCAGATGTGAGGTGTTCAACCCCCAGGCATCTAACACACCGAGTGTGGCCATCAGCTGGGGAAAGCTTATGGTCACACTCGGAGCATTTAGAAAAGATAGATTTGGGTTGCTCTGCCATCCCAATCTAACACAGTAGTTACTAAAACTAAAAGTAACTAAACAACAAAAAATACACTCACAGGCCCAACACACACACACACACACACACTACGCTAACAGCGAGGGGAGGGATATAACTTTTAGATTAACTCTAAAAAAGTAAATATATCAAAGGGGGAACCTACACTTTCACACAAAAAATCAATAAAAACTTTTAAATTTTGAAATTTAACACTTAAAACTAGCACTTAGCTTGAGAGCTTGAGAAACAAATCCAGTCACCATGCGCGGCAAACGAGATCTGGGGTCATGAGGGTAGAGCAGGGCATTATGGGTGAGGGGAGGAGCTGAGAGCTTGGATCCATAGCTGGTAAACCATGCCGGTTCGGATCCGATATCGGATCCATAACCCACAGGTTGCAGACAAATGAATCTCCTACTTCAGATCATCAGTTTGGGGCAGGAATATGATATAAAAGAACTTGAGCAAGAGGGAGTATATAAACATTTGGGAATTGATGAGGCATTAACAATAAAACATGAAGAAATGCGAATAAAACTTAGTAAGGAATATTTTAGAAAACTTAAATTAATACTGAAAAAAGCATTGACATCTAGGAACAAAGTCTAAGCTATAAACCAATTTGCTCTTCCCGTCCTAACGTACAGTTTTGGAGTGATTGACTGGCCCAAAAGGTGTTGGAAAGGTTGGACAGGAAAACAAGAAGGATGCCTCATGCTCATCAAATGATTTATAAAAATCAGTGCATACCAAGACTACATATTCCCAGTTCTGAAGGAGGTATGGGCCTTCTTGAAATTGATTACATGCATAGATCTGCAATCATTGGACTGCATACATATTTGCTGACCTCACAAGACCCAAATGTAGTGAAAAGTTTTAAAACATGAGGAGAATAAGTCTAAGATAACTTCCTTGCTTAATTTTAGCAGAAGCATATTGACGTCAAGCGGGAATGGAAATCAAACCAGAAGCAGATAAGATTCAGCCAAAAAACAAAAGAATGAATATAAGGTGAAGGATCAGATGAGAAGGCAGGAAATGAGGAAAATGCACAAATATAGTTGCAAGTATAGAAAACTCCTGAAACGATCTCATGTTGATCAGGATTGAATGCAGGAACTGTTAAGGAGATGTGAATTTAAACCAAAAGACGAAATGTTAACAGTGGCAGACCAAGACAGTGGGCTACGTACATCGAACAAACAATTGCTGGTGCGAGACAGTATCGAATGCCTTTAACAACTCTAAGAACATAAGAAAGAAAATAAAACTGTGAACCAAAGCATGGCTGCAACAAATATACTCCCATTTATTAAAACATGTAAGCGCTTTTTCGACCAAACAGGTCGCTTCATCAGACCATCACATAAAAATTAAAGAAAACAGCAGCATTTATATATACAGAATTTTAATGATGTTACACAATTAACCAATCACAACAAAGTCAATTGATGGAATTATTATTGGCAGACTCAAAGCATTCTTTCCATCAAACAAAATGTAAAGTGCACCAACTGTGACCACGTCACAGCATTACTATGAACTTAAAGGCATACACTCTAATACATAATACGTCCCTAAAACATTTCAAACCTTAAAATAACATCTTAACTTTACAAGATGAAATTTCATATAAATAAGATGCAATCACTTAGAGAGCCCTCTTGATTTTAAAACCGGTTTCATGGAAACCATTCCATTTAAAATGGAACCCTTATCCGTACTAAGTTTAAATCTCCAACGCAACTCACTTCTCTCCATTCTTTTCTCAACATCACCTAACCTAACACTTTCATCAATAACTTCAACTGACATAAAATGAAACACATGCATAGCACTCCTATCCATAATACTAATGCTCTTGCTAGACATGTTATTACTTACATGGATACAATAAATATGCTCTCTAATTTGCTCTCTCAACTTTCTCTTGGATTTCCCTATGTAAAAAGAATGGCCATATTTACACTGTGCCAAATACATTAGATTTTTAGTACTACAATCTGCTCTGGCTTTAAAACTGAATCTCTTGACGAGTGTCTGGGTGAATAAATGAGCCTTCACTACAGCTGTGTCCATAATAATTACATTTTGAGCATGGGTAAGTTCTCCTTCATGTATTCTCTGTACGTTTAAAGTTCTTATTGTCAGGATAACAAAGCATCCTTTTCAATGATCTATGGTTCTTAAACCGAAAATGGAGAATCTCCCCAACCAGATCCTTAATCTTACTATCTGTAAGTAATAATGGCCAATGTTTATCGTAAATTTCCATAACCTTGTTAATATTGCTAGTATAGAATAAAGGGACAGCCACACTCTACATGTAATCTCATTCTGACAAAACTCCTCGGGCTCCCTTCGAAACGAAAAGTATGGTCTTGCTCTATCCCTTCTTAACCAATCTATCTGTGACAAGGCTGAACCCACTTCCTCAGGCTTATACCTTCTTTCTAGAAAGCTTTTCTGTAGTATATTCAAATCATTCCTATAACGATCCTCATTTAGCCTTGATACCTGCATACCTTGGCCTTTAATAACATTAGTAAAAGTACGTCTAGATGCATACTCCTCCTGTGGAGTAGCGGATTCCTATGACACTCCTTCCTATAAAGGCCTGTAGTAAAGGATAAATCAAAATGTCTTCTCACCTGGATATCAAGAAATTCAATGGCTGTACCGGAATAGTTAACCATAAACTTCAAAAAAGTCATACTTCTAAGTAATCACTCAACAAATCCATTCAACTGCTCTAAAGTACCCATCCAAAGAATAAAAATGTCATCAACAAAATGATGATAGAACCGGATACAGTCCTTGAAAGAGTGTCGCCCAAACACAAAATTTACCTTACCATTGACCCTTGTGGTTGAGAAAGCACTTACCTATTTTAATAAACTGGAGTATATTTATTGCAGCCGTGCTTTGGTTCGCAGTTTTGATATTTTCTTTTGTATTTGCTATGAGTATAAGTGGTGCGCCATTTATCCTTTAGGGGATTTGTTTCAGTGTTTATCAATTCTAAGAACATGGCGGACACAAAAAGACCATCATTTCTATGTTGGTTTATTATATTGGTAAAATGTAGTATAGCAGCAGTGGTACTGTGCTGGGGCCTAAAGCCATGTTGTGTTTCAGAGAGCAGGTTTTTTGATGTTAGGTTTTGCGTCAGCTGCATATGAATGCATTTCTCTAATATTCTGGAGAGGGGGAAAGAATTGCTATGGGTCTACATTTATTAAACTCTAGATGTGCCACCTTTGTGCAGTGGTATGATGTAGGATTTTTTCCACAGTGATAGGACGCATCTTTCTGCTATGGACCTATTAATTAGTATGGACACAGGGAAGGCTATGACATCTGCAGCTATTTTTAGGTAGTTGGTCTGCAGCTACAAAAGTAGTTATAGTTTGAGGAGCAACTTCCTTACAAGCAAGGTAGGTACTGGAATAAAACTGAAGAGCTGTGGATAGCTTTGATTGGATGGGGTAAAGTGACTGGGCAGATGTGCTAGTGTCTAAAAGAGATAATATTGATTGTATAAAGTAGGAATTAAACTGTGTGGGGCTAGAGTCTGCCACATCACCTGTTTTTTTAGAGAGGGACTAGTGGCCCTGCCAGTGTGGGGTAGTTTATTTAATGCTGACTAAAAAAAGTTTTGGGTTGCTTATATGTTTGTCTTGTAGGTTGGTATAGTATGTTTACTTATCCTGTTTGATATGGAGTTTTGCAAGGTTTCTAAGATGTCTAGATTGCTGGAAAGCATTTTGAGTTCTAATTGTATACTCATTTTCAAGGCATTATCTCTTTTTTCATGATTTCATTTGTTTTCTTTGTCAGCCATGGTGCAGGGTTGGCCTTTACTCTTTTATTATGTACTGGTGCTAGATCATTTAAGGTCTGTAAGAATACATTATTAGAGTGTTCTACAGCAGTATTTACTGGCATTGTTCTAAGTATATTCCAGTTATATTTTTTTAGTGTTTCACTGAAAATATTTTTGCTGAAATTGGCTGTATTTTGTATTTGATTATAGATAACATGTTTATGCAGGTTATGATGAGTTCTAATAGCATATGTTGGTATGTGTTCACTTGCTATCTGATAGGCAGCCTACTTTTGTCAAGTTTGTCTAGTTTGTGTTTAGAAGAATCCAATCTAATACTGGGTATCTCCCTGCAGTTTTACTGATTTTATTAGGTGTTGTTATCAACTGTCTGAAGTTGTACACATTTACGGATTCAGTGAGGGTAGTGGAATTTATGAGTTCCCAGTCTATAATATTTAAGTCTCCAAGTATTATAATTTCATGGTTAATTTGCTGGGATATCAAATATAGGATGCTTTCAGCAGTATTAATATTACTCCCTAGTGGTAGATAAATTGCTGTTAAACATATAGTTTTCCTATTGTTAATTTTTAGGAGTGCTATTAGTAGTTCAGCATGGTTAAATTTGAGTATTTCCTGTGAAAGCAAGGCAATGGTTCGGGAATTTTTATAAACGATTGCTTACCAACTGCACGCTTGTTTTGTCTATCATGCCTGAGTATACTGTATCCTGGGGGTGATATCATTATCCTTTATTTCTTTTTTTTGCCCAGGTTTCAGCAGCTATGACTACATCAGGAAGTGTATGTGGTAAGATAAGCATGTATGTCATGGATTTTATTGCACATACTTAGGTCCATATTTAGCAAGGTGCATTTGGGTTCTGTTTTTTTGTTGAGATATATTTGATGACTTGTTTATTTTGGGGTTGGAAATGAGTTTTTTTATGAAAAGTGGGACCGGAGCTGGGGTGAATATCTCTGCTATTTTTTTGAATCAATACTTTACAAATATTATATACAGAAGAATGTCTTGGAAAAATGCAGATAAAGTTGATACTGACCTGCTTGAGTGAGCTTTCAGTTTGCATGAAAAACTCATTATTGGAAGAATGTCAGAAAGAAATACAGTCTGCCAACCATGTAGAGAGGGCTACTTTCTTAACTTTATTGCTGGAACCTGCGTTCTGAGAGACTGCCTTACAGATTATCTGCAAATATACAAAGCTGAGTATATATATATATTTTTTTGTAAGATTCACCACCAGGAAACGTAAAATAACTCGTTTTATTCACAGAACGAACAGACAAGCGCTTTCACGTACTGATGTACGCTTCATCAGATCTGATGAAGCGTACATCAGTACGTGAAAGTGCTTGTCTGTTCTTTCTGTGAATAAAATGAGTTATTTTACCTTTCCTGGTGGTGAATCTTGCAGTGTTTTTCATTACTATTGTTCTTCGTTTGACTGTGAGATTCTTTTGGGACTGTACGGTAATTTCGTATATATATATTTTTTTTGGTTATAGAGTTTGTTAATTGTTGCTTAGATCTCAGTTGAAACTGTTGTCTCACCGTTCTGAGAGACTGATCGGCAAATATACAGAGCTGAGAATATTTGTTTTGGTTTTAAAGTTTGTACTGTTAGTTGTTGCTTAGATCTCTGTTGAAACTGTCCACCCCCCATTTTCTACCTTGTCTTCAGTTGGTATAGTAACAGCTGCATTCAAATTGCTGGAACCTGTGTTCTGAGAGACTGCCTTACAGACTATCTGCAAATATACAGAGCTGAGTATATTTGTTTTTGGTTACAGAGTTTGTTAATTGTTGCTTAGATCTCTGTTGAAACTGTTGTCTCACTGTTCTGAGAGACTGATCGGCAAATATACAGAGCTGAGTACATTTTTTTGGTTTTAAAGTTTGTGCTGTTAGTTGTTGCTTAGATCTCTATTGAAACTGTTTTGTCCCACCCACCCTATTTTTGGTTTGTAGTTTAAATTTGGTGGCTTTTGCAGTTGCCCGCCCCACTGTAGATTTGATCTGGGACACTCCCCCAGTCCCATCTCTTAAACACATTCTACCTAATAAACTCTTTCTGCATTTGCTTTTAGTCCTTTTTAATTTAATTGCATTTTTTAAACTGTGTTTGGTCTAATATTGCTGCATACTCAAGTGTGCTAGTTTGCACTGCATGTGAATTGTTTTTACTACTGTTTTTGCTACTTTTCTGTATAAAAAAAAACAAAACAAAAAACTGTAAGCCTGTTTCCTACCTTTCCTGTAACTAGTGTTCCAGATACAGATTTGCTATATCCAGGACTGTATGTAAACTTCTGAGCCCCCCAAGCCTTTCTGTGTTGGAGGGAAGCCTTCTAGCTTATCAGTGGGAGTGGTAGGCACTAGGTAACCTGTCTACCACATAAGGAGTGGTTCTGGCCCAGAAATTGTAGTTATTGGCCGTTTGGGCAATCTTCCATCTCTCTCAGATTTTTGATTTGAAAGCCTGCATTTGCACTTGTTTCTGTCCTGTAACTCATCTAGTGCAGATACAGATTCTTAGTTTTAGCACTTAAATTTGCTTATTCATGCTTAGCACTTGTTCAGAACTTGTAAGCACTAAATAAGCTACTAATTACCATAGCATTCAATCTTCCTCATTACCTAGAGGAAAACAGTTTTTGTACTTACTTTTCTCACTTGCTTAGAGAAAAACAGCTCTTGTACTCACTTTCCTCACTTATCTAGAGGAAAATATTTTTTTATTCAGGCATGTCCACGGGTCAGCTCCCAGTGTTCTCTCCTGTCTATCTGATGAATCTGGGCATCCTGAGGCAATGTAGAAATTGCCTCATGTACACAGACAACCCTCTCCTCCTACCACCCAACACTACAACCTGTGAGAGATGCACTTATCTAGCCAAACTGGAGGTAAAGCTCTCTCCAACCAAGACTGAACTTGACAGTCATGAGGAGAAGGTAAACATTTGCACCACACCACACTCATCACACAGTCTTACTTAATCTACACCACCAAAATCCACACATAGTAACACAAAAACATTTGTGGAGGCTCTCAATAATAATCTAAGCAAGAGACCTCCAAAGCAGAAATGCAAGCAACCTCCATCCTCCAACACAACCCAAATGACACATAGCCCACAGACTCAGTGTGCCACTCAACCACAGCCAATAAGGCAAAACAACGTACCCAACACACTAGTCATAGGTGACTCTACAGTCAGGCACACTGATGTCCCACTCACCAGGCTAAACAAGGAGAAGGTTACTGTCAGCTGCCTGTCAGGTGCCAGGATCTGCCACATAACCCACGCACTCAGGTCACTCCACAACAAGTACAAATATGACTCTGTCATTGTCCATGTTGGTGTGAATGACCTCCCTGGACTACATGAAAAAAGACATGGAAGAGCTCTCCGATCTTGTAGCCCAGGCATGTATGACCCTAGCCCTGAGTAGCATTCTGCCATCGCCCAGAATGATACCACAGTACAAAGACAAAATGATTGACTTCAACAATTGGCTAAGCTTCTGGTGTCATTCTAAGGAGATCCAGTATCTGTCTGCTTGGGATGACATGGTCGACAGACCATGATGCTTTGCCACAGATGGCCTGCACCTGTCGCATCTGGGATTCCGGATACTGGCTAAGGCTCTTGCTGCCCCTATAGTGCCTTTTTTATGCAGGGTTCAAATAACAAATTCACCACCATAACAGGAACAGGTAAGCAAAAACTGAGGGTAATGCTACTCAATGCTAGAAGTCTAAATCTCAAAATGCACTCACTTGAGGCACTCCTTAAAATGGAGAACATCGATATCTGTGCAGTGACTGAGACCTGGTTCAAGTCTCCAGAGAGCACCCCTGCACTACCAGGCTATAACTCATACCACACTTTTCGGCCATGTAACCTGGACCGAAACACCAAAGACAGAGGTGTGTCCATATTCATTAAGGATATCCACACCTCCAGGCTAGTTGCTCAGCATAACGCATCTGAGGTTATTCAAGTGCAACTAACTCTGGACAAAACTGCAATCCAAATTGTAGCTTGCTACAGATCCCCCACCATGCCCCAGGATTCCCACTCCTCTTTTCTTGATGTACTGGAAAATATTAGGGTTCAACCAAACACCCTAATAATGGGCGACTTCAACTACCCCACCATTAACTGAGAAAACTACTCATGTACCAACTCCTTAGCTCAAAGCGTTCTGGAATTCATAAACTCCAATGCCCTAGATCAACTTATCCACACCCCCACCAGGGGCAACAATATCCTAGACCTAGTCATTACCAACATGAGTGACCGGTGTTCCACACCTGAAGTCAACTCCTTATTGGTCCAATCCGACCATAAGCTTATCACCCTTGATATCCACATCCCACACCCACCCCCATTAAGGAAACCACAGTAAACAATTTCTCCAAAGCAAACTTCATGCTTCTTAAGACAGAAGTGGTGAACTTCATGACACCCATGCAGATGGACAATACAGTTACAACTGCTGAATCCTACATAAATGCACTCTATAAGCACTTAAACGATTGCATGGATCATGCTATCCCAAACAGAACCAAGACACTATCCTCCAAAAAAAGGAAGCCAATCTGGTGGTTCTCTGACATAAACAAACTGTACAACAAAAGGAAGAAACTGTTGCAAAAGAGAGTAAAATCCCATGAGTGGAGGAGCTCCCTGTTCAGCCTCAGTAAGAAGCTGAGATCCCTTATAAGATCCTCCAAAGCTAGCTATGAAAACAAAATTGCCACTAAATCCAAGGACAACCACAAAGCATTCTATAGCTATGTCAAGAATCTAGATGGCAACACTCAGATCTGCTCTGAGTTACAGCACAAAGGCACGAAAATTACAGAACCAATTGATATTGCCAACATCCTGGCAGATAGGTTCAGTGCTAACTTTACCCCCCTCTCACCCCCTAAAGGGACCATGTCTATACAGGAAGAATGCAGAGTCCCTGTAATCATACTACGCAGGTAAAAGCTGCACTCTCTAAAGCCAAACCACAGCATACATGGGACTGGACAACATCCCAGGCTGCGTTTTACACGAACCTTCATAACGAACTGGCTCCCCACTTAAGCACCATGTTCAATAACAGCCTCGCATCAGGCTTTGTGCCCACTGAATGGTGCACAGCAACAGTTATCCTACTCCACAAAGGGGGAGCCAACACTGATCTCGGGAACTATCGACCTATTAGCCTGACTAGCCTGGTCTGCAAGGCCATGGAACGTATCATCATGGAACTCATAAACAAAGACATTGGTAACCTCCAAACTCTGGATCACACCCAGTTCGGGTTTGTGAAAGGCAGATCATGCCTCCTGAACCTAATCGACTTCTTTATGGCAGTCACCAAAGCCGTGGATGAGGGTAAGGTGGTTCACACAGCCTATCTTGTCCTTGCCAAGGCTTTCAACACCATCCCCCATTCTGGAATTATAGCTAAACTCACTAAACTAGGTATAAATCCCTACGTCACAAGATGGGTTACCAACTGTCTCACTGACTGAACCCATACTGTAAAAGTTGCAAACTCCAAATCTGACCTCAAAGCAATGACAAGTGGAGTACCACAGGGTTCCGTCCTGGGACCTCTCCTGTTTGGTATCTACTTCTCTGAAGTACAGGCTAACACAGAAGGCCTCTGGCTAACGAAGTTCGCAGATGACTGCAAACTAGGAGCCATAGTCAAGTTCCCAAATGATGTGGACATCCTACAGAAGGGCCTGACTGAGACAGATGCCTGGTGTCAGAGCCATGGCCTCAAGCTCAATGCCAAAAAGAGCAGTGTCATCCCCTTTGGTAAAAACTCTGTACCCACAATCTACCCACATAGGCAGCAATCTATTTAACACCGAATGCGTGATAAGAGACCTTGGGACCCAGGTGAACAGTAGTCTCTCCTTTGATAGTCACATCACCACAATAGTCAGGAAGTCCTTCTACGTGGCACACCTCATCATAAAAGGGTTCTCATCCAGGAAAAAAGAGGTCATTGTTCCCCTCTACTAGTCACTCATTAGACCCATTATAGAGTACAACGCCCCTTTTGGAATGTACCTCACAAGACATCTGCAGCAGCTGGAAAGGCCACAGAAGTACCTCACAAAGAGGATTACTGGCCTCAAACAAATGCCCTACATTGACCGCCTCAAAAAACTCCAGCTTTACTCCATAGCATATCACCTACTCAGAGGTGATCTCTGCCTAACATATAAAGCTATGTCAAACCCAGAGCTGTTGGACATGCTACACCTAAAGAAATTCCAATCCCTCCAAGCTACACGCTCTAGGGACCTAAATCTTGTCACCACAATAAACAGGACACGCTGGAGGGATAGATTCCAGTCCCAGAGACTTCCTATACTCTGGAACAAGCTACCCATCTATGTCAAGCAAAGTTCTTCATTAGCACTCTTCAAGAAAAATCTTGATGAGTGGATGGGAAATAGGAAATACACCCAGGGATCACTTCTGTCTGCTGGACAGTGGCACAGGAAAATAACTTTCTTGGGTAGCGTAAGCTATGGAACCCTGCTGGCTAGACTTACGTAGGCCCTTGGGCTAATAGCCTAGTACCTACCTATGAACCTATGGCACAGTTTACTGGAAGCAAATAAACAAACAATTGATCAGCTTTCCTAGGTTCTTTGGTCTTCTAAAAGGAAAACCTCAAATATCTGTGAATGTGAAAACAATGTAAAACGTATTCTCCCATGTTTGTCTACTGGGAAAAAAAGACTAACAAGGTGACTGAGTGGTTAATTAGTTAACTACTGTAAAGGTTTAATTGATATTTTATCATGAAGGGCAAAGTATGCAAATATACATAAAGTTATTAAACACTCTCTTTAGTTAAAAGTAGTAACAGCATCAGCTAAGGTGACATTTTTGTAAATATGTATATAATGTATAGTAGTTTAGATTTTTTGCGTATCATTAGGTTGTGTTAAACTTCAAGATATACTCTGATTGCATTAACATAATATATAGGCCAGTTGCTTTACTATATTCATGCCTCATGACTGTATCATAACACAATCATAACTTCATGGTAATCCTTTGTTGTCAACTTCAGCCAATTTGAAATTGTTTTTTTTTTCTTTTTATCACAGTGAGTGAAAACCTAGCTTAATAACTTGCTAGTGTTATGCAAATTGCAATATCAACAACTTCTATTGTACTGTAGATCATTTTGGATTTCAAATGATGAAAAAAAAAATAATAAAAAGATATTTGAGAAAAAAAGAATAACTGGAAAGAGGGGACTTTTGTTGACTTTGTTAAACTTGCGGGGAATTGAAATGCAATTGCCTCACTTTATGTCATTAATGTTTGGAGGGACTCTGACGGGAGGGAAGAAGGAAAAAGATAACTGTAAGTAAAACAATTTCTGTTCCTAACAGTATTTCCATGAAACTTTTCACAATATAAATAGCATATTTTATAGTAAAGTCTTTTAGTGCTTGTATGACATAAAGCTGCCATGGTAAATGGATGCCTTTTATCATCTTCTTCCTCTTCTCTCTCAGTTTTCTTCTTTTTAGGTATTGAGAAATATAAGCATTACAGTACAAAAAGAGAAGAAAAGTGTGACAAAAGCATGTTTAAGTTAACAGGCTATAATCTGGGGTTTCTTAGGTAGGGGGTTGGGTGTAAAGTACACAGATTATAATATATGTAGAACAGATATATTCTTCTCTTACTTTTGCATAGGTAAATATCTGGATTAAGACCCTTGGCTTAATCTATTTAGGCTGCAGCACAGGACTACATTTTTTCTATTATTTTTCCATGAAGACAAGCTGATAACAGGGCAATAAAATACTGAACGCTGATTTCTTCAAGGCTAACAGCTAATGATTTCTGTAAGCAAGTAAGTTGTTTTCACATACGGGGGGGGGGGGATAAATATAAAAAAGAACAGACGAAGACACGACTGGTGTAAGTAGAAGCACAGGCAGTAAAGAACAGTTGTGCAAGAACTTACCTTAACCTTACATGGCCTTTTCTTCCATGTTGCAGTATTCATCATAGTAGGGAGGTCGCTGCCTGCAGCACCGGACATCCGGCCAGTATACCAAAGTCTTTGGAGCAGGGGGTATGTGTGACATCTCAGGTCAGAGCCGTAACCTGATGTAGGCCATAAAAGTGACATCTGCATGTACCCCCTTCAGAATGGACTGACACATACAGTAGTACCCCTGAAGGTATAATGAAGAGCTAAAAAGGAAGCCCTTTCAGAATGACATGAATACCAGACTATAGGGTATTTGACCACCTTTGTCTGCTGCTGAGGATAAGCAGATGTAGGCCTGTAACCCCACAGGTAGTAGCAAGTAAGGAAGGTAAGGAAAGTAATCCAAGAGGGGATAGGAGGGAGGGTCTGAACACTGCAACATGGATGAGGAGGACATCTAAGGTTATGATAAGTTCTTACACAACTGTTCCATGTCCCTCTATTCTCATGTTGCAGTATTCATCACAGTAGGGAGGGTACCAAAGTTTTTAAGTACAAGCCTGGGAGGAGGCATGTGATCCCTGATAGATAAGACCTTGTAAGATAGATCTGGTAAAACCAGCTCTTGCCCTGGAGGCTAAATCTAGTTTGTAATGCTTAGTAAAAGTATGAACTGAAGCCCAGGTAGCCGCTTCTAAGACGGAGGCGTAGTCTATCCCCTTGAAAAAGGCAGCTGAGGAGGCAGCTGCTCTGGTGGAGTGTGCTTTGACATTGCCAGATAAAATCTTCCCATGAATAGAGTAGCATGTACAAATGGTCTTAGAGATCCATGAAGAGATGGTCTGTTTGGAGACTGGCTTCCCTAGAGCCCTAGGGTGGAAGGAAATGAGCAGTTGGTCCAACTTTCTAATAGGTCTGGATTTGTCTAAATAGTACTTAAGTTGTCTGTGGATGTCTAATGAATGGAGTGTCCTTTCTGAGGAATTTTGAGGTTGAGGGTATAAAACAAGTAGGTGAATGGTCTGATTGAGTGAGAATTCATTAACCACCTTAGGCATGAAGGAAAAGTTAGTCCTTAGAGAGACTCTGTCCTTATGGAAAGTGAGGTAAGGAGGGATGGCCATCAGGGCCTGAATTGCTGATACCCTCCTGGCAGAGGTGAGGGCCACTAGTAGAACTGTTTTCCATGTGCATAGTTTCAGGGATGCTGAGTGTACTGGCTTGAAAGGTGGCAAGTTAAGTTTAGTTTTACAAGTACAAAATTTAAGTTCCAAAGTGGAGGTATAGGTTTCCCGGGGTCTGATATGGAGTACCCTTTCAGGAATAGCTTGACCTCCAATCTTGACACCAAAGGAGGGATCAAAGGCAGATAAGCAGAGATGGCAGACAAATGGACCTTAACTGAAGAATACGTTAGTCCTGAATG
The DNA here is from genome assembly GCF_019279795.1 of Protopterus annectens. NCBI lineage: Eukaryota > Metazoa > Chordata > Ceratodontiformes > Protopteridae > Protopterus > Protopterus annectens. The sequence goes on from NC_056737.1 coordinate 1,845,126,377, forward strand.
AAGGAGCTCACACAAGTAAGATAGGACCGTAGGTATAAGAATGTTCAAAGGGTCTTGTTTTTTTCTTTTGATACCACCTGGAGAATCTTTTCCATTTTGACACATACTTTCTCCTGGTACTAGGCTTTCTGGCCTCCTGCAGAACATTGAGTACATCCTCTGAGTATAGGTATCTGAAGGGGATTAGAACCCTATCACCTATAAGGTCAGTTTGAGATTTCTCACTTTAGGGTGCACTAGGGATCCCCTTGTCCTGTGTGAGTAGGTCTAATTGGTGGGGTAACCTGTGATTATTGCCCTTGGCTAAAAGGTAGAGAAGGGGAAACCAATGCTGTCTTGGCCAAAAAGGGGTCACCAGCAGGATATCTGGTTTGTCCCTCTGAATTTTCAGAAGCATCTTCTGAATTAGTGTGAGCATAGAGGTATATCCCCCCCCCAAGAAAAAGAGAAAGCGTCCACTTTCCATGCTTGGGGATGTGGATCCCTTGTGAAAAACAGAGGCATTTATCTGTTCTGGGAGGAGGCAAACAGATCTGCTTGCGGGATACCCCACCAGTGAATAAGATCTAGGAACACCTCTCTGTGAAGCATCCATTCGTGAGAGGATGCTGAAGTTCTGCTGAGAGTATCTGCCATAACATTCTTTGTGGAAGGGATGTACACTGCTAGCAGGTGAATATGCAACGTTGACGCTAGGGTCCAGATCTGTGTGGCTAGACTGCAAAGAGGGTAGGATCTCGTCTCCCCATTTGTTTATGTACCACAGGACAGTCATATTGTCTGTGATCACTTTCAGTGTTCCAGGGAATAGGGTTAGTTTGAAGGTCTGTAGGGCTAGAAGAAGTGCCCTCATTTCTTTGATGTTGATATGATCTCTTTCTTAGGGGGACTATTTTCCCTGCACAGTGTACTGTTTTTGGCTATGCGGTAGTACTGCTCCCCACCCCATGTCTGAGGCATCTGTAAAGATCTGTTGTAGGGGGGCAGGTACCTGTAAGGGTGTTCCGTGGTTGAGGATGATGGCACAAATCCACCATTGTAGCTCCCTCTTCAGACAGTAGGAGGGGGAGAGGGGTGTCCACAGGGTAAGAGTGTTGACTCCACAGATTCTTCAGAATCCACTGGATCTTTCTCATGTGGCGTCTTGCCAGGGGTATAATGGGTATCAGAAATGCCACGTGGCCTAACATTCTTAGGAATTCTCTTGTTGGCAAAGAAGTGAGGGTGATCAGATTGTTGAAGTACAGGGTGAGGTCCATCATCTTCTGCTATGGAATGAAGGCCTTCATCCTGTCTGTTTTTATCCTGCACCCCAAGAAGTTAAGGTCTTGAGTGGGGATCAGGTGAGATTTTCCCTTGTTTACAGTGAATCCTAACTGAGTCAGGGTGATGGTCACCTGTTGTAGGTGGTGGAGGAGGGTTTGACAGTCTTGATAAAGAATTAACAGGTCGTCTAGGTATGGGTATATCTGAATACCCTGAGTTCTGCAGTGAGCAATCAGAGGTGTGAGGCACTTTGTGAACACTCGAGGTGCTGTGGCGAGCTCAAAGGGTAATGCAGAAAATTGAAAAATGCAAGGAACCTACTGCAAAGCTTAGGAATTTCCTGTAGTCTGGGAGAAATGGAATGTGAAGGTAGGCATCCTTCAAATCCAGAAATACCATGAAGGTCTGCATTGGTATGAGTGGTAGGAGCAGAGGCAAAGTGAGCATTTTGAAAGTGGGTACTTTGAGGAAAAGGTTTAGAACAGATAAGTCCAGAATTGGTCTCCAAGGACCCTCTTTCCTTGGTACCAGAAACATTCTGGAGTAAAAACCTTTGTTTCTTTGTGAAATAGGAACCTTCTCTATGGTGCCCTGAGTTAGTAATTGTTGTATGATGATGAGAAAAGATGAAATTGGTTTGATGGAGGTTGAGAAATCCCCTGGAAGGGGGGCAAAGACTATCATATCATGCAGTACCCTCTCTGAATGATGGAGAGGACCCACTTTTCTGATGTGATTTTCCACCAGGAGGGTAGGGAGAGGGTGAGATGAAGGGAGAAGGGAGTGTTGGAGTTTAGAGGTTGTAAGTCACAGTGGAGGTGGTCTGGCTTGGTCAGACTGACTCTGAAAGGAGGTAGAAGTGGAAGGGAACTTAGGAGCAGAGCTTTTTCTAGCTTGCTTACATCCCTTTGCCTGTAGTGGTGCAGAGTGGGAAGACTGTCTCCTGACAAAGGAAATCCTTTGTGGATAATTTATGTGATATCTGGGGATAGGAGACACTAGTAAATGCTTCGGATTTTTTAATTATTTTCCCTTTTCTTGAAGGGATTTAAGAAGTTCTGCTGAAGCCTGTCTAAAAAGAGCTTTATTATCCAGGGGTGCATCAAGCAGTTTAGTTTGTGCATCCATAGTTAGGGGCCGAAGTCTCACCCAGGAATATCTCCTCAGCACTGAACCTGAGGCAGCAGATTTCGAGGAAGCTTCCACAGCATCATAGCTGCACTTGATTGAGTGCCTAGTCACCTGAGATGCTGTGGAAAGTAAGGTGTTTAGCTGAGTTTTTGCTGGTGATTCTGGAACCTCATAGAGGAGTTGAAGCTTTGGAGAGGGTGTCCAGGACATACCTCGTCATATGGGTTTGGTAATTCAGAGCCCTGATAACAAGGGTGGAAGAGGTATAGACTTTTTTCCCTAGTCTGTCCATGAATTTGCTGTCATCAGTAGGGTAAAGAGCAGCAGAGGGTAACTGTCTGGAGGTTTTATCTGCAGAAACTGTAATAACTGTTGGACCTGCAGGTGGATTTTTAAACAGGAACTGAGTGCCCTGAGGCACCTTATAGAATCGGTCCGGACATTTTGAGGCTGAGCATTGGGAATCTGGGGCCTGTGAAGCAGCCATGAAGGCATCTTGGAAGGCCAGTAGCAAGGGAGGTACAGCAGAAGGGGATGGCTGGTCCATCTGTAGTAAGTCAAAGTACCTTCTCTTAGTGTCAAAGACATTTGAGGCTTGCCATTTAAAATGTTCCCTCATGAGGGAGATAGTGTCCCCAAATGGTGAATTCTTCCCCTGGAGACTCAGGAGTGATAGGATCCTTTTCTTCTGGGGTGATAAAGTCCTTAGGAGAATCAGTCTGTGAACAGTAAGTCAATGATTCCTCAGAGGAGGAATACTCTTCCTCTGATACCTCTAAGGGGTGCAGTTGGTGGTTTTTGAGTCTGTAAAGCCTGAAATGCCTTGAAATGACTCTGGGAAAAAACTTACCATCCAGGAACAGGTTGTTGCTCAGAATGTTTTAGTTTTTGTTTCCTCTTTAAGGGAGTAGAGGGCTAAGTATGCCTAGAAGCCATTGTCTGGGAGGATAGTATTGTAGGAGTAGGCCCTTTTGACTGTAAGAGCCGTGGTTCACCTCCACCATCAGGATCCGATGGCTGATTAACCTCAGCGGACGTACTCATTGTTTCCACCATCCCGGCTTCCACAGTGATTCCCGGGCCTGGTTGGGAAACGTTGGTCTAAAGAGATCCCAGCTTTCATCTGCCTCGAGAATCCCTCCAGACGCCTGAGGTGCAGTGTGTGAATCAGGCCTAATTTTTCTTGGCCTTCTTCCGAGGCAGCTTATTGGACATGCCTACCCCACCCTCCATGTCTAGTACGAAACGCCAGAGCCTTTGATTTTCTGGGTACAATTTCAATGCGGCTACCCAGCTGCGGAGAGTCTTGGGAACAAAGGATTTACAAATGGGGTAGGACTTATGGTCGTGGGCCTTGCCTATACAGAAAACGCACTGATCATGTGTATCCTTGTGAGGAATTGACTCCCCCTTTCTAATGGACATGTACATCTGAGAAACAAGGCAAAGACAAAAAGAAAAACCAACAGGGTACTTATCTGTAGTGGTCATCTGGATAAACGAGTGATCTGCTTCCTGAACTGGTGAACAAGAGTCTGACGTTCACTGCGGCAGAAAAATTCTGAAGGGGGTACGAGCAGACGTCACTTTTATGGCCTATGTCAGTTTATGGCTCTGACCTGAGATGTTACATGTACCCCCTGCACCAAAGCAGGCTGGATATCCGGTGCTGCAGGCAGCGACCTCCCTACTGCGATGAATACTGCAACATGAGAATAGAAGGACATCGTGTGCATCAGCACATACCTCACTTTCATGTTAATTAGGGCCTGTGATAGCAGCTCTATATTTATCACAAATATATCTTTTTGGAGGGTTAAACTTCATTATTGAGGATGTACATGGTTATGTGTGTTTCTATTAAGTTAACAGGTTATGGGGGTGTTTTGAGGTGTGTGTTTTTTTTTTTGAGGGTTTTTATTAAAACAAAAAGTCTTGTAAAATGTGACATAGGTTCCAATTTTGATGATCAAGAAAAAAACTGTGTAAATGATTAACCTGCCAAAGATTAATGGGTCCATGTATTACAAAAGCTGAAAATCGACATTTAAAAAAGCTGCCATATATAATAGGTGGGAATAACAACATGTTACCATACTGGCAATCCTTTCCATATTACCTTGAAATGTGAATTGTCTCACAGGTCTAGACAAAGAAGGAAAGAATGTCATTATATTAAGAAACACGGAGTGCAAACAGCAATACTACAAAAGACACATTTGGAAAGAACTGAGCATGTGAATTTGATAAAGAAAAGATTTCAGGATGGATGTTCTGCAGAACATGAGGGATAAAGTAAATGGGAGTGCTTATATTAATTGCTAGAGGTAGTGATAGAAAAGGGGAAAAAAAAGACAATAATGGCAGATTTGTGGTAGTAAGGGGCTACTGGCAAGAGATGAGGATTACACTGGCATGTATTTATATTCCATCTAAAACTGCTATTAAGGAGCTTAACATTTTTGAGAAAGAATAATCAGCTTTCTGCGGGGAGTATTACTTACAGACGGCGACTGGAATTTGATTTGCAACAAGGATGTATCTCGGGAGGCCTAGACGGAAAAATATAACAAAATAAGGTAGATTTCTGAAGAAATTTATGAAAACATTTGGTACGTAAGACTTGAATTCTGTAGTAGGAATTCAGAGAGAATTTATATATTATTCATCAAGGTATAATAACTAGGCTAGACTAGACAAAAATTATAGTTCACTGGAACATATGCATTTAATTGAGAAGTTTGACATGCATCCAATAACTATTTTAGATCATCTGTCAAAAATTACTAAGATAAAAATGCAGGGTAATGAAGTAAAGATGAGACAATGGCGCTTCCCCATTTACCAGTTAAAAAGAGAGGAATTTAAGGAATGGGTAGAGGAAATTATCAAGGAGTTATCAGGGATGACAGAAAGTACTCCAGAAGTTATAAATAAAAAAAAAGTGAAGTAATAACAATTAGTAATAACAATTATTAAAGATTAAGGTATAATAAAATAGAAGAAAAAGGAAACAGAACAGAAAGAAGAAAGAAGACAATTGATGAAGCTGAAAAAAAAAGAGTACCTGGATGAGTTTAATGAGTTTAAAAAAAGACTGCAATTTTACTGTTTTTTTGATAACTAAAGCACAAAAACTTTTGCACAAAACTAAAGGCAAAGGAAAGTGAAAAATGTTGACAAAAAACTTAGGGAGAGAACCCCCGAGATCCTGTAGAGGTATTACAGATATTTTGGACATCTTATAAAAATTTGTATAAAGCAGAGAAGTGGGGAAATCAAGAAAAAGCATACATTGAAATATTTATGAAATATGTGTTAACAATCAATTAACAGTTAAGATAACATTAGAAGATAAATTTAAGTGAAGTAATAATGCGGTAATAGGATAAGTAAGGAAAAACTAAAAGTGCAGTGAAGGAAAGGAGAAGAAGGAGGGGAAGGGAAAGAAGAAGGAGGGAATAGGAGTTTAAGGATCTGGAAGGTTTTGTTTAACAGAGGAAACACATTCAAAATAAGCTGGGAGGTGTCAACATCCTCAAAAGACTTAAAAATAAACATATAGATTCTAATATTAATTCCATTTCAATTTTAAACTGTGACTACTGTTTGTTTTTGTTTACAAATAAAAAAAGTGTTGCATAAATGAATTAATTAAAAGAAAAGATGGTTGCCAAAATTAAAAGATAGATAAAGAATAATTTACATTTGTAGAGATGAGGCAAAAACATTTGTAAAAGAAACAGAATGATCCAACAGACTAAGACATGACAAGAACACTTACTTACTGTAAGGTTCCTTGGGATGATTTTTTAACATCGACAGAAAGAATTATAATTTTTATGATACAACAGTAAGGTTAATTAGATGGATATGTACAATAGTAAGGTGGTATGAGAAAAATATGAGTTAAAAGGTCTGTTAAGTTCCCTTTGCCTGAACATTGAAAAAGGTGAGAAAACACAAGTGTGTCCCTTTTGTGTGTGTGTTAGAACCACTGGCAAAGAAAAGAAGCAAAGAAGAAATAAGATATGCACTCACCACCATAACGTTCCATGAGTTGTTCATCTTGCCTTCATTCTTAAGAATGGGGGTTTGGAAAGAGCAAAAATGCACTCTGCCAAATGCAAAAGCTTGAGGTCTTCACCCTACTCCTATCCCATGATGCTGGTGCTTCACTCATGGTCTTTTCATCTCATCACAGTGGTATAGCCATTTCCAATATAGTCCAAGAATAGAATACAGAATAGAAATACAAATACACAGTCATATAGTACCTCCCTTACCTCAGGTTCTCGGCTCTGGAAGGGTCTGGAAGGGGTTGAGGTTGAAGATAAAAAAGCAAGTTGAACAACTCACATGGAATGTTAATGAGTACATAACTTCTTTATGTACAGTTGTTCCATTCTTGGATCTCGTCCCAACTGAATGGATCTAGCATTGGCTCTTGATGTTCTTCTTTATATTCTGTTCATGGAAGCCCTGTCCCTGGAGGCCCAATGAGTCCTAAAGTAATGAGTAGGAAGGTGAGTGAGTAGTGATGAGGCCTTGAGTAAAGTGTGCACAAAAGTATCTGCTAGTAAGTGGGCAGAAAAGCTGAGGAAGTGAGAAGAAAGCAGTTGAGTGAATCTTGTCTTATTCTGGTTCTTGTAATGGTGTATTCACTAGACTGTATATAAAGACATACTGATAACCATTTTGATAAATAAATTTTCAACAACAGCTGAGACTTCCTGAGTCTGAGAAGGAAACAAAAAAAAATCCTTCCATCTCCTTCCTTCCTTCCTAAGTCTAGTGTAAAGTGGAGCTGTCTGTTGTGCAACATATATCAACATATTCTGTCTTATTGTCATACTTGAAGGAAGATATATGGCAATTCTATAGACTAACTGAGATTTGTTTGAGAGCATACTTTGTAAAAAGGAGGTGGAGAGAGAGTCACTCTTATCATTCAAATATATCAAATAAGGAGGTTTTAATGATAAGGCCTTAAACTCTAAGAAAAAGTCTCCCAAGCAGAAGTAACAGCAATTGAAAGACGGTTTCCATGTGATAAACTTTAGATCACATGAAGAAGTTCAAATAAATGTGGTAGAATTATTCGTGACAGAACAAAATTATCTGATGGGTGTATAAATATATACTGCCTTTAAGGCGCCTTTGACAGTCTATGTGACATGATATTATTAGACCCCTCCTAAGCCCAAATTGGTGGAAATTGCAGCCAAACTGAACAGGAATAGTTGCAGCGGCTGCTCTCTTATTGAAAAGTTCTGTCAATTGAACTACATAAGGATCATAAGGATCAACAAGATGCCCATTGAGAATCTATTCATTTGCTGCTTCCATTTGCTGAGAGATCTGAGATATAGGAGGATTTCTGAGAGGATGTCAATATATGCTGAGCTGCAGGTGAGAGGTTCTGAAGCCTGGATATGTTTGGAACTGGAGCAGCCATGCTGTCAGGGACTGAAGGACCCCTGATTGAAGAATCAGGAGCCCTGTGAATGGTGAATCACTGGTCTGGGGTGAACTCAGTAGTTCTTCCAAAGAAAATGATGAGGCTGAAGAAAACTAAAATCAAGCAGGTCAAGGGGGGCTATAAGAATAATGGTCCTTCCCAGAGCATTGGGTTTCTGTAAGACTTTGGATATCAGAGGTATGGGTGGAAAAGCATAGGAGACCCGGGAACCAATAGTGAAGAAGTGCATCTCTTGGGGCTTCCCCCAGAGGGGGAAATTAGGGTAAACTAGCTGCTGCATTTCGTGTTTGTGGGCGTAGCAAAGAGATCACAGCAAGGCTGACCACATTTGCGGAATATCACTTCTGCCACTTCTTTCTTGAGGGACCACTCGTGAGACAATAGAATTGCCCTGCTCAGTTTGTCGGCTATCACGCTGAACCTCCCCAGGATGTGCGTTGCTATCAGAAAGCACTGGGAGGAGGCTGCCCACTGCGATACTCTCAAGGCCTCTCGACAGAGGGGGTAAGATTTGGTTCCTCCTTGTTTGTTTATGTACCAGACTACTGACATGTTGTCTGTCTGGATTGCAATGCTCCCCACAGGAAGAGAGTCTTGTAAGGACTGCCATGATAGAAGTACTGCTCTCATCTCTAGGACACAGATATGCAGCTGAGCCTCATGTTCTTTCCATGTGCCTTGGGCCGTAGTTCCCTGATAATGCCCCTCCCCCCACCCTATCAGGGAAGCATCCATGGTCACTATGGAAATCGGGTTGGGTAGAACAAAGGGACATCCTATTGTTACACAAGGTGATGTCAGCCACCACTGAACGTCCTTTTTGCATGAATTCATGATTATAATGTGATGCGAAATCAGAAGTTCCTGAAAGGACCACTGTGTGAAAAGGCGCCATCTTAGTACTTGCATATGCATCCGCCCCAGTGGAACTGCAATGATTGCTGCCACCATCATACTCAACAATTTGAGAACTGTGGAAGTCGGGACTTTTTCTTTTGATAGAAGGGTAACAATCTGTTGTCGAAGAGCACAAAGCCTTTCTGACGGAAGCTTTAAGGTCATTGTGTTGGTATCCAAATCTGCTCCTATAAAAATGGTATGTTGCAATGGCAATCGGACAGATTTTTCTAAATTTATGGTAATCCCCAAATTATAGCATAGACTCATAGTAGTGTCCCTTGCCTGAATGATCTGATGCTTGGTGGTGGCAGTTAGGAGCCAGTCATCTAGGTATAGAAACACCTGGAATCCCAAACGTATCAGGTGAGCCATGACTACTGCCATGCATTTGAACACTCTGGGGGCTGTAGTGAGACCAAAGGGCACAGCTCGAAATTGGTAGTGACTGGCCCCCAACCAAAAGTGCAGATGATCTCTGGATGGTCTGGCCATTTTTATGTAGTAGTACTCATCCTGAAGATCTATCGAGCACATCCAACTGTCTTTTCCTAGAAAATGAAGTATTGACTGCAGTGTGACCATCTGGAACTGCATCTTTTTTACAGATTTGTTCAATCTGTTGAGATTGAAAATGGGTCTCCAGTCCCCTGTTTTCTTTGGAACTAAAAAGAACCTTGAGTAAGTTCTAGATCCTATCTGGTCTGCAGGGACCAGTTGGATGACTCTTTTGTTTAGCAACCTTTGAACTTCTATGGTTGCTTGTTCCTGTGACTGGGTAGAACGGCTGGGATTTTCTTTACAGGGGGAGGTGAGGCAAAAAAAGTAGAGTGTAACCTCTGGATATGATGCTTTGTACCCAGCTGTCTTTTGTTATTTTTAGCCAGGCTTCTGGGTACAAAGACAAGCGTCCCCCGACTGCCTCCAGATATGGACAGGCGGGCCTCCTATCAGGAGCGCTGGTAGGGCTTTCCAAAGAACTGATCTTTGTCACCCTGGTTCTGCAGACCCCCTCTGCCACGTGGGTGAAGTCTTCCATTATTACCCCCTCCTCTGCCTCTGGAGGGGGTTTCACCACGTGTGTCTTGAAAGGCTCCTTGAGTTTCACGGAACCACATCTTTCCACTTCTCTGACCTTTGGGGTAGGGACTGGTAGGAGTGGAAAAAAGGATACAGATGGCAGACACAGTCTTCCCGTCCTGTTCACACCTGGTAAACATTTATTTTATCATGGATCCAAAAGGGGACGAGCCATCAAAGGGGGTGTTGGTAAAGGATAACTTATAGGGTTCCACAAAAGAACATAAGCGCATCCAGGAATGTCTCCTAATAGCAATTCCTGTACCTACTGCTCTACTCACTCCATCAGATGCATATGAAAGCAAACGCATAGATGAATTTGTCAGGGAATTGAGGGTAGAGAGCTATGAAGATATTTTATCTGAAACCCCTGCAGCTACTGAATCCTGTAGAGCATCTTCTAGCTCTTTTAGTGAAATGCATAAGATAATTCAGCAACCTAAGAGCAAAAGTCGCTGAAGTAAACATGCACTTTCCATATCTGTCCATGACTCTCAAATCTTTATTCGGTGGATAGACCGACATAGAAGTTTCGGATAACTCCTTCTTGGTGGCCGTCGCCACCACCATGGCATCAACAGGGACTCCCTTGGTGAGAAAGGCCTTGTCTTGTGGTGAGGTAATAAACTTATTGAGTCTCCTAGGGACAGGTTCCACTGTATCTGGAGACTCCCATGCCTTTTGACAAACCAAGTCCATAAGTTTGTCGAAAGGCGGAGACACCCAAGAGGTGAAGGGATGAGACCCGAAAGCCTTCAGCTAGACTGACTCATCATCAGTGGGTTTGGTTTACTGCCAACTACCCCTTCTGAAAATCTCTAAGATATCTGCGAAGGAGTTATCTTCAGAGGGTGATCACAGGTAACCCTCTGAATCATCCAAGTCAGTGTCTGAAGTGATGGATGCCTGAGGGGAGTCCAAATGCTTTCTCTTGCATAGCCTCTTCCTATTAATCTCCTCAGTGGGGGCTTCAGGTGAGGTCTCAGAAGAGCAGGATTCGCCCGATGGGTCATCCTGAGGCTCTGGGTCTCTACACTTTTGTGGAATCTGAGATGCTGAAGTAGACACCGGTGCTGTGGGGGGAGGAGGTACTGGTCCTGTTATGTGGATGTCCGTGAGGACAATACTCTCCTCATGGCATCAAAGGCCCCCTGGTTCTAGTGTGAAGAAACCCCTGGATACGAAGAAACAGGGGATTCCCTCAGCACCAGTACGGTGGGCTCTGAACCAGAGGTAGGAGCCGAACTCATCCATGCCATGGCCCCGAGAGGCAAAGCTGGACCTGAAAGATTGGTTCAACTATCTTTCCCAGACTTGGCAGATGAGTGAAGGCCCCTAGACTCTACGGTCGGCATCGAAGTAGTCAGAGAAGATGGATCTGAAAGTCCTGGAGCAGGTCTCAGTACTGACGGCTCCACTATCATCAGTTCCAAGCACTCCGGCTCTGAAACCTTGAGTTGGCTCGGAGGAGGAAAAGAAATGGAGGGAGGAAAGTTGGACGGTTCTGAAACCTGAGGGGTCGGTCCTGACAAAAGTTTGGTGAACAGTAGTGTCTGCAGAAGCCTCTGCACCACACAATCCATGTTCATGTCTGAAAGGCTCTTTGAGGACTGAGAAGATGGAGCCGAAGAAGCTACTGATTGCAAAATTGGTGATTTTAGTGTAAGAGAGACCGGCTCAAGTACTGGGGACCGGCTCCTCACTGTAACGACCATCGGCTCTGAAATCAGTGGTGCCGAGGTAGAAGTTTTGGAGTTTTAGACTGACTGGACGACGGAGATTTTCCCAGCTCCGAGGATCCAGTAGATGAAGATTTCTTTGAATGTTTAGACTGCTTGGCATGAGCTGTATTGTCTTGTTCCAAAGATTCCTGAAAGGAAGATTTAATTATGCCTCTAACTATCAGCTTATTCTTCCTTTCTGGTAACACCCGTGGACTGAACGAGTGGCAGATACAGCAATCTTCCTGTAGGTGCAATGCACCTAACAGTACACACAGTCCATGTGCCCATCAGTAATGGACATCTGTCCATATTTAGGGCATTCCTTAAATCCCGAAAGCTTAGGCTGCCTAGCCTCCTTGTCCTTTTCTTGGTGAGACATTTTAAGAAAATAAATGGATCACAGCACAGACCCACTCTAACAAGCCTTCTAATCTAAAGAGATATGACAAGAAAGAATATTTATATATATATATATATATATATATATATATATATATATATATATATATATATATATATATATATATATATATATATATATATATATATATACATAATATATATATATATATATATATATATATATATATATACATACATACAGGGCAAGATATATACGTACCCTATGATAAACCACAATCCTATAATGAAACAGCTAAATATGAGTAAATACGAATATCAAACAGTGCAGCCTTCTAACCGGCACAGGCTAAAGTACGAATCAGAAAAAAACACACAATCCTATCTAAGGACTAACAATAACTTTGCATTTAAAGTTCTACTTAATATGCATCAACACACCTCTAATGAAAACTACCTGTTAACTCTTAACACTATAATGGGGATAGGGAAAAAAATGAAGGCCTTCAAGCAGGCCACCAGAAATAGGACAAAAAAGAGCAAGCTATCAACAAACTAAATTAGCAATGTCACTCCAAGACAGAAAACATTTATCCTAAGTAACTAATTTTAAGCTAGCTAAGAAAACTTTATAGAACTAGAGGAATTATCAAAATTTCACTGGCCAGAGCTGCTGAAACGCCCGATCTATTGCAGCGGCAAATGAGATCTGAGGATAGCACCAGTGCATCATGGGATAGGGAGCAGATCACGAGTTGGATGAAGACCTCGAGCTTTTGCATTTGGCCGAGTCACAGACTATTCTTGGCACCGAACCCATCAGTAAGAATGACGGCAAGATAGAACAACTTCACATTAAGGGACTCAGAAATTCAATGAAATAATTGGCATGGTGTTCAAGACAAGTTGGCTTTATTTGTAGATGATATTTTGCAGCTGGTGGAATCAGAAAGAGACATATCAGTAATGTGGAACAGTTTCAGACTGTGTCAGTTTTTTTCAAGATATAAAATTAATGAGGCTAAAACAAAGGCTATAGTTATTAACTATGTACCCACACATGAAATGATTCAGCAATACCCATATTTTTGAGGACATGATAAAAGGAAGCATTTAGGAGCATAGATTAAAAAGGATTCTGTTATGAAAAAATCCAATGAACTTTAGAAAATTGGCTTGCCCAAATTGAATTTTGCAAAGGAAATAAACATGGTGGATTTGTCGGCGACCAGTCATGGGTTGTCCTGTTGATATAAAACTAAGTTGCCTGTACATCTGAGTGAGTGCTTATATTCCACCTTTGTTTACACTTAGGGAAGAAAACAGGAGGTTAATGGATTGATTGATTGATGCCTTTAAAGGATTTTAGGAAGAGGAAGGAAGGACGGTTGAGGGGACACACGTCCGGATGAAATATCATGCAAGGAGGTTTAGCTGATAAAGCTTGAAGTTCAGAAACCTCTTGGCTGATGTAATGGCTACTAAAAGGCTGTCTTGTAGGACAAGAATTTGAGATCCACAGAGTCAGCTGGCCCGAAAAGGGAGAGGGTCGTCAAGGCCTAGGACCAAAGAAAGGTCCCCCAAGGAGGAATCCTTGCTTTATAGGGGGCCTGAGAAGGAAAGTACCTTTTAAGAGATGTTTTTGCATAATTTGGCTGACATAAGCTCATGGCCTCGACAAAGAGGGTAAGACCTGTTCCCCTACTTAACAGACATATTGTATTGTCATATTGTCCGATTGAATGAATTGTTCCCAAGGGAAGAGTCCTGAAACACTAAGAGCACTGGGATCATCTAGAATTCTCAGAACATTGATGCAGTAAGGTCTCTGAATCGCTCCACGTGCCTTGACTGTCTCGCCCCCCCCCCACCCACCCGAGGCGGAGGCGCCCGTGGTCACCGTGGGGGAGAAGCAAGGACAAATGGGCCGTGGAGAGATCCGGGGAGTGAGCCACCACAAGAGGGACCGCTGAAAGCCTTGTTGATCGCTGGAGGATGATGTAGAGGAGAGCAAGACCACTGTACTAAGAGAGCCCACTGTAGAATGCGACATTGAGCCTGGCAAGCAAGGAAGAGAAGTGTTATGAAGCCATGGCTAATGATATGTGGAAAGAGACTGAACAAAATATAATAAGAAACTGGAAGTTCTTGCCTATGAATATGGATAGCAAGATACAAGCAGTAAAAATGTTTTTAGTCCCTTTAATTTTATACATAGGTCAGACATGTTTTTATCAACCAAAGGAGAAGTTGTGGAGAGTAATTAAAGAGTTGAAGGATTTTAATTGAGAGGGAAAGAGGGCAAGAATCAAGTGGGATAAGTTGATCCTCTTAACAGAACAAGGACGTTTAGTATTACCTGAGTTGAAGGGATATTTTATACAGTTAAGGCTCTCATGCATAGCACAAGCAGAAAGCTACAATTCAAAGTGGAAAGGGATGATGATGAAGCTGGGGGGCGGCTAATTAAAGAAATAAGGAAAGAATGGGATTTTGGACACAGATCCTTAAGAATAACAACATACAGAATATTATGGGTCCAAATGGAGAGATGCTAAGTTAGCAAACAAAGGAGAGTAGTAGTGCTGAAACTGAATTTATCCTCAAGTCTTGGTGAGTACCTTCACGAGGTGGACTGTGTTTTTCACAAAATCTCACCAAGATGACACTGATAGACAAACCGTATTTTTTATAGCACATATCATGGACAGAAGTAGTCAAAAATTAAAAAAGATAGCTTGGTGGACAAGTTCCAGGATAAAAAAGTGCCCACTCCTGGTAGGCGCAATGGTGCCAGGAATGGAAAAAATGACAACGTAGAATCCTCAAAATATGGAAACATTTCTACAATGGGGCTAGGCCAGGCCCAAGGGTAGGATGTCCCCCTTGTTGTAGAAGGAAGCAGCAGTCCACAAAAATCACAAAACCTGATAGGCCAAAGAAGGGCCATAAATATAAGTGGACAATTGAAGATAAGAAAGAAATTATGTACTGTTACCATTATACAAAAAGCCCAGAATTTCCAGACACAAGATACACAAAAAGATTATCGTATTTAGATATGTTACCAATGCATGTAACTCTGTGAGAATTGCACAAGGAGTCATTACTGGGCACATTGTGGGTGCTACGAAGAGCACTTCTGGCTGACATCAAAGACTGAAACAATGCTAGTTTCATGAACTTTAATCATAATTTGACTTAGGAATGGGGTCCATTCCCACCATGGTATTAGAAACCCAAAAGATTTGGAGAAATTACAGACAGAATATCATATTCATACAGAAATAGAAAGTAAACTAAGAATTAAGCCAACACGGGAATGGAGAAAGGAGATTCTGCTAAAATGGATGAATGCAATTTGGGATACAGAGAACAGGCAAGAGGGGCAAGAATTTGCTGGAGGAAGCTGGCAAAGGAACCAAGGTATTGGGAACAAATAATTAGAGAGGGAAATGTAACAGAATGCTAAGAGGCCAAGGAGATATTTGGATTTCAAGCTAGTGATTGCCTTCTCTACCAGGGATTGATAATCACAGTGTTGAAAGGTCTAATAGTGCAGCGGCACAAAGAAAAAGGGATAGGGGAATCCTAAATGAAAGCCGTACACTTGTTGAGTTTTTAATTGAATTTAGAAGAGAAGCTACTGTTAAAGGGATAGTCAGTAGGGCATATGATATTGCACAATAACAATAATCAGAATAGATCAGAAAAGATATAATTCACAAAGAAACAATGCAAGGGCATATGTATGGTTCCCAAATATGCAACAATATCAAGAAGATTTAGGATTTTTGCCTGTGTTTGTATAGTTTTATACCTGAAGTAGACTCCAAAGAAATTTTCCTCAGGCAAATGGCAAATGTTGGAGGTGTAATGGGGAAGAAAGGGGTGCCTGGGAGCATATGTTCTCGTAATGTCATCAACCGGCAGACTTTAAAAATTCCATACAAAGTACTCTGTTAGGAATACTGGATGAGCAAATGAATGCAACTAAGGAAATTATTTTTCTGAGCTAGGATACAGGATCTGAATTGCCTAGACATAGTAAGGCCTTGTTAAGTTTAATTCTCGTGGCTGCCAAAAAAGCATTTACTAGAAAATGGAAATCAAAATCTAAGCCAGCTATACTTTAAGTAGTGAATATGGTAACAGAGATAAAGAACCAAATTCGGATCTTTAGAAAAGGGTAGGTGTAAATTACATAGAAAAAATGGAAAATGTGTGAACAATACATGAAGAAAAAATGTTTTGGAGGAGGAATGAGGTCTAAGAGAAGGCAGGAAATGAACAATTTATATAATGTTGCTTTGATTATACGATAACAATATATACCATAACTAATGTTTGCAAACGTAAACTTGTTGTTATAGTTTGTTTACTTCTGTATAAATGTCACAGCTGATAACTCAATAAAGATGTTAAAAAAGGAAATAAAGCACTCAGGAGTACTGAAATGTCTAATAGTACAGGCAGAGTGTTTCTGATCCCTCAAGAAGCTTGGTCATTTCCTTATAATGCCCACCACAAGGGTATTAGTGTGCTCAGAAAATGGCAATAGTACAGTTCTAGTACACATCAGACATTATTTTGGAAAGTATACCTTTTGTTTTTATCACCACCTTTCAAGTTCTTAAGAAAAAAAGTAGTACCTAATCAAACATGAACTAAATGCATAATAAAAGAAAGTTACAAAATAAGACAAAGTTACATAAGGCAGAGCCCCTCACTATCACTCTTCAAGAGGAACCTTGATGAGTGGATGGGTAACAGAAAGTTCACACCGGGGATCACACCAACAGCACTACTAGATAGGGGCCAAGGGTACTAGTTGCTAGTACAAGGGTCTAGGGAACTACTAAAGGGGTGGTGAATACCGCACAACGTGGCTGGGCTAATATATGCCTTCGAGCAGATAGCTCAGTACCAACCTATGAACCTATGAGCCTAATGTTACTAGTTTTTTATCATTACCTAATGTTCCCCCAAGCAAATGTATCTAAAACTTATAAAAGAATGATTGCTTTTACTGGTAGTAGGATACTATGAAATGTTTCTTCTTGTCTTCCAACATGACAGCTATCAAATTAAAAGGAGCAGTGACCACTATGAAGAACATTTAAAAAAAAAGGGCAACAGCACCATGGAGAGAGAGAATCATTTAATTAATTTACACTACAGAACTTTTTATTTCAGTAAACTCTTTTTATCCACTAGTTTTTTAAGGTTTGGATTAGGTATTTGCTTATTCATCTGTGGTGCCATTTTTTGTTATTCTTGTGTGCCCGCCCTCCCCACAGTATAAAGTGACTCAAGAGATGGATACAGAGTATAATGAACACCCAATATAATTCAACTCTTTGTTAACTAAAGGTACTATCTTTTGTTTCTCATTATTTTTTCTCATTCCAGGAATATCACTGTTCCCCTCATTAGGCCAATCACTGAGTAAAATGCCCCCTTTGGCATGCATCTGTCCAGACACATGCAACAACTGGAATGACTGCAAAGATACCTTACTAAAAGGATACAAGGCCTAAACAACATGCCCTACATGGACCAACTCAAAGCTCTATCACTATACTTGGTATCCTACAGACTGCTAAGAAGTGATCTGTGTCCGACACACAAGGCAGATTCCAACCCAGTACTGATAGACTTACTGCAAGTCAAATGGCATCAGATATAGTCGGTCTAGGGATCTAATCCTCTCTGCAAGATCAACAGAATGGTTTGGAGGGACATGTATATTTCTCAGAGGGCAGCGCTGCTCTGGAATAGACTTCCCATCCAAATAAAACAAATTTCATCCCTGCTCATATTTAAGTGCAGCCTGGATCTACGGATGGCAGACAAAAAATTTACCCCAGAACTGCCCCCTGTACTACTAATTGACAGAGGCAACTCCAAAATGCTTTCTCCCATGTATAGGTCTGCTCAAATTATCTATGGTAGGATCCCATTTTTTTCTTTTAAGGCTTAATATATAATTACAGACTATGGGAAGGTTAAGGCCAATTTCTAACCAATTGGAATAGGCTAATTTCAGCACAAAAAGGGAAATTGGCTAAGCTTAAAATGGCCCGCAAGGGCAGCTAGCCTAGTACTTACCTATGAAAGTATGAACCTATTAAAGCAACCCTACTGACAAGGAAGTAACCTTACTAGTCTGAGTACAAAGAGGCTTACTGCTTGGATGATTAGATCCTTGATGATAAGTAATCTCACTGCTGAAATAATCAACCATGATATGCCATTGTATAAATGGAAACTGAACATGATGGCTGTTATCAGTATTGTTTGACACACACTGTTGCATACAGACTAATGTGCTGTGTATTTTAACATACCTCATCAAGGCATTTGTACCTTAGTCATTTAATCCGGTTACTATCTATTGTACAATATATTACTGATTACTTCCCTTAACACAGCAGTGTAAATCTCCAGGATCTTAAATGGAAACTGTGAGTATGCACTTTAGAGCAGTACTTGTAGATTTAAATACATAAGTGTGCAGTAGGTGTGTGCAAATTTTCTTATGCTGTTTCTAAATATTTTGTTTCATGTTGGCTAAGCTTCTGGTGTCATTCTAAGGGGATCCAGTATCTGTCTGCTTGGGATGACATGGTCGACAGACCACGATGCTTTGCCACAGATGGCCTGCACCTGTCACCCCTGGGAATCTGGATACTGGCTAAGGCCATTGCTGCCCCTATAGTTCCTTTTTTAGGCAAGGCTCAAATAACAAATTCACCACCATAACAGGAACAGGCAAACAAAAACTGAGGGTAATGCTACTCAATGCTAGAAGTCTAAATCTCAAAATGCACTCACTCGAGGCACTCCTTAAAATGGAGAAGATCGATATCTGTGCAGTGAATGAGACCTGGTTCAAGGCTCCAGACAGCACCCCTGCGCTACCAGGCTATAACTCATACCACACGTTTTGGCCTTGTAACCTGGACCGAAACACCAAAGGCGGAGGAGTGTCCATATTCATTAAGGATATCCACACCTCCAGGCTAGCTGCTCAGCATAATGCATCCGAGGTTATCCAAGTGCAATTAATTCTGGGCAAAACTGAAATCCAAATTGTAGCTTGCTACAGATCCCCCACCATGCCCCAGGATTCCCACTCCTCTTTTCTTGATGTACTGGAAAATATTAGGGTTCAAACAAACACCCTAATAATGGGCGACTTCAACTAACCCACCATTAACTGGGAAAACTACTCGTGTACCAACTCCTTAGTTCAACAAATTCTGGAATTCATAAACTCCAATGCCCTGGATCAACTTATCCACACCCCCACCAGGGGCAACAATATCCTAGACCTAGTCATTACCAACATGAATGACTGGTGTTCCACACCTGAAGTCAGCTCCTCATTGGTCCGATCCGACCATAAGCTAATCACCCTTGATATCCACATCCCGCCCCCACCCCCATTAAGGAAACCACGGTAAAAAAGTTCTCCAAAGCCAACTTAATTTTTCTTAAGACAGAAGTGGTGAACTTCATGACACCCATGCAGATGGATAATACAGTTACAACTGCTGAATCCTACACAAATGCACTCTATAAGCACTTACACGAGTGCATGGATCATGCTATCCCAAACAGAACCAAGACGCTATCCTCCAAAAAAGGAAGCCAATCTGGTGGTCCACTGCCATAAACAAACTGTACAACTGAAGGAAGAAACTGTTGCAAAAGAAAGTAAAATCCCATGAGTGGAGGAGCTCCCTGGTCAGCCTCAGTAAGAAGCTGAGATCCCTTACAAGATCCTCCAAAGCTAGCTACGAAAACAAAATCGCCACTAATTCTAAGGACAACCACAAAGCATTCTATAGCTATGTCAAGAATCTCGATGGCAACATCCAGATCTGCTCTGAGTTACAGCACAAAGGCAAGAAAATTACAGAACCAACTGATATTGCCAACATCCTGGCAGATAGATTCAGTGCTAACTTTACCCCCCCCCCCCCCAAAAGGCCCATATCTATACAGGAATAATGCAGAGATCCTGTAATCACAACTACCCAGGTAAAAGCTGCACTCTCTAAAGACAAAAACACAGCATCCATGGGACCGGACAACATCCCAGGCTGCGTTTTACACAAACTTCAGAATGAACTAGCTCCCCACTTAAGCACCATGTTCAATAGTAGCCTCGCATCAGGCTTTGTGCCCACTGAATGGCGCACAGCAACAGTTATCCCACTCCACAAAGGGGGAGCCACCACTGATTCCGGGAACTATCGCCCTATTAGCCTGACGAGCCTGGTCTGCAAGGCCATGGAACGTATCATCATGGAACTCATAAACAAAGACATTGGTAGACTCCAAACTCTGGATCCCACCCAATTCAGGTTTGTGAAAGGCAGATCATGCCTCCTGAACCTAATCGACTTCTTTGAGGCAGTCACCAAAGCCGTAGATGAGGGTAAGGTGGTTCACACAGCCAATCTTGACCTCGCCAAGGCTTTCGACACCATCCCCCATTCTGGAACTGTAGCTAAACTCACTAAACCAGGTATAAATCCCTACGTCACAAGATGGGTTGCCAACTGGCTCACTGACAGAACCCACACTATAAAAGTTGCAGACTCCAAATCTGACCTCAAAGCAGTGACAAGTGGAGTACCACAGGGTTCCATCCTGGGACCTCTCCTGTTTGGTATCTACTTCTCTGAAGTACAGGCTAACACAGAAGGCCTCTGGCTAATGATATTCACAGATGACTGCAAACTAGGAGCCATAGTCATGTCCCCAAATGATGTGGACATCCTACAGAAGGGCCTCGCGGAGACAGATGCCTGGTGTCACAGCCATGGCCTCAAGCTCAGTGCCAAAAAGTGCAGTGTCATCCCCTTTGGTAAAAACTCTGTACCCATGAACTACCACATAGGCAGCAATCTACTTAACACCAAATGTGTGATAAGAGACCTTGGGACCCAGGTGGACAGTAGTCTCTCCTTTGATAGTCACATCACCACAGTAGTCAGGAAGTCCTTCTACGTGGCACACCTCATCATAAAAAGGGTTCTCATCCAGGAAAAAAGAGATCATTGTTCCCCTCTACTCGACACTCATTAGACCCATTATAGAGTACAATGCCCCTTTTGGAATGTACCTCAGAAGACATCTGCAGCAGCTAGAAAGGCCACAGTAGTACCTCACAAAGAGGATTACTGGTCTCAAACAAATGCCCTACACTGACCGCCTCAAAAAACTCCAGATTTACTCCGTAACATATCGCCTACTCCGAGGTGATCTCTGCCTAACATATAAAGCTAAGTTAAACCCAGAGCTGTTGGACATGCTACACCTAAAGAAATCCCAATCCCTCCGAGCTACAAGCTCTAGGGACCTAAACCTTGTCACCACAATAAACCACACATGCTTGAGGGATAGATTCCTGTCCCAGAGACTTCCCATACTCTGAAACAGGCTACCCATCTATGTCAAGCAAAGTTCTTCGTTAGCACTCTTCAAGAAAAATCTTGATGAGTGGATGGGAAATAAGAAATACACCCTGGGGATCACTTCTGTGTCTCTGCTCAACAGTGGCACAGGAAAATAACTTTCTTGGGTGGCATAAGCCAGGGAATCTTGTTGGCTAGGCTTACGTAGGCCCTTGGGCCGATAGCCTAGTACCTACCTATGAACCTATGTCTGTATCAGCAAACAATTCAGGAAACTCTGTCGTTGATAAACTGTGACATTAATCATAATGGTTAAATTATGTGATTAATAATGACTGCACTACTATATCAGTGGTGTGTTATTTTTTATTTACAAAGCTGCAGTTAGAGATTGAGAAAAAAATAGTGGCTTCTTTGATTTTTTTCCCTGTTGGCACACTGATTTAGTGACATAAGTAGGAGGTCATGTTTTTCACTGAGTTCTCCACCACTACCACTTCTCTGTTGAATGTTCAAAAGTAGGCTATTTTATCATAATGTTTTACATTACAGAATATAATAGAAATATAGGAAAAATACTAAGCAAGCAATCACATGGAACATAAGAGGCCTAGCTATATATACCTTTAAGCAGACTTAAAACTTCTTCCCACCCTTGACAAGTACTTAATACTGCCCACCTCCCAAATAAAGTAGGGCTGTACATGATAACCCTACACTTGATCTTAGCCAAAAGGCCAAGAAGCAACATATATGATTCAGTCATCAAGACTACCCTTACAAAGTACTACTTTGCTTCAGTTGTTGTGGCAACTTACTCCATATGCTGAGACTATATTGAGTTACAAACCAATCTAACCAGTGAGTCTTGTTCATTTGTTTGTTATAAATGTATGTTCCTAGTATGGGTGTTTGTAGAGCCACTAGCACTTGGATTTTCATAACTTGAAAAGTGAGACACATATCACCTCTGAGAAGCTGGCAGGCTACTGAGCATAAGGAGAGTTGTGCTAATCTATCAAGACAGTTAAAGGATTCTTGGCATTTAATTTTTTTGGTTAAAAATTACTGGAAGCCTTTCAGCTGAGCAACATGCATCGATTTGTACATACCAAGGTGGGGGGGCATGGTATTCAATAATTGGTCTTATAAGGGAAGAGTATACTGATAAGATGACTGCTTTGGATCTGAAATATATTCCTTTGAAAATTAAGTGGGCCAGATAGAAGGACTTCCTGACTATGGGGAAAACATGATGATTGAACTTCAGAGAAGCAGATGCCAAACAGGAGAGGACCTAGGACTGATCCCTGTGGGACACCACTTGTAACTGGTTGGTAGTCAGATTTGGAGTCCTCTACTTTCACTGTGTGGGTTCTATCAATGAGCCATTTGGCAATCCATCTTATGACAAAGGGGTTTATGCTTAGTTTAGTGAGTCTATCTATGATTCCTGAGTGAGGGATGTTGTCGAAGGCCTTGGCCTGTGTGAACTACCTTGCCCTCATCCACAGCTCTGGTGACAGACTCAAAGAAGTCTATCAGGTTGAACAGGCATGATCTACCTTTCACAAACCCAAACTCTGGGGTCCAGAGTTTGTAGATTCCCTACGTCCTTATTTATAAGGTCCATGATGATGCGCTCCATAGCCTTACATATCAGACTCGTCAGACTAAAGGGGTGGTAGTTCCCAGGGTCTGTAGTCACTTCCCCTTTGTAGAGTGGGATGACCGAAGCACTGCGCCATTCGGTAGGAACAAAGCCTGAAATAAGGCTATGATTGAACAGGGTACTCAGGTGTGGTGCCAGTTCACTTTGTAATACATGTAGAACACAGCCAGGGATATTATCAGGTCCCATGGAAGCTGTATTCTCGCCTTTGGACAGTGTGGCTTTTACCTGTGTAGCTGTGATAATAGGGACTTGGCATTCCTCGGGTATTTTAATAGGCCCTTTAGGGGGTTAAAGGGGGGTAAAGTTCGCACTGAACCTGTTGGCCAATATGTTGGCAATATCAGTTGGTTCTGTATATGTATTGCCATTGTGCTGTAACTCAGACCTGATCTGAGTATTGCCATGTAGATTCTTGACATAACTATAGAGTGCCTTGTGGTTGTCTTTAGACTCTGCAGCAATTTTGTTTTCATATCTAGCTTTAGAGGATTTGATGATGGATCTCAGTTTTTTGCTGAGGCTAACAAGGGAGTTTTTCCAGTCTTAGGAATTCACCCTTCTCTGCAACAGTTTTTTTCCTTCTGTTGTAGAGGTTATTTATGGTGGGGGACCACCAGATTGGCTTCCTTTTTTTGGAAGAGAGCATCTTGGTTCTGTTTGGTATGGCCCGTTCCATGCACTTCTGTATGTGCTCATACAGTGCATTGGTGTATGATTCAGCGGTCTGGTTGATATTAGTCTCAGACACTATTTTTGGTAGAAAGGAAGGATTTGACACCCTGTCCTTATGAAAGATTAGGCAAGGAAGCTTGCAAGATAAGGCTTGTAGCTCAGATATTCTCCTAGCATAAGTAATAGCAATTAAAAATGTCTTCCAGGACAAATATTTCAAATCACATTTTGTGGATGGTTCAAATGGGGAATTATTTACAGACTGTAACACCAGATTCAAGTCCCAAGGTGTATAAGGATCTTTGTATGGAGGTCTGAGTATTAAGGTTCTTTTCAGAAAGGCTTTACAAAGTTTGTGGGATATTAGAGCTGTATCATTTAGACCATTAAGAAAATTTTAAATTGTGGTTAGATGTACTTGCATGGTCGAGGGGGATGCTCTTGCATCGAAAAGCAATGCTAAAACCTCCATAACCCTATCAAACAGTGCAGAATATGGGTCTAAGTTATTCTGTGTAGTCCATTTTGAAAATTTTTGCCATTTGCTAATGTACAGTCATCTAGCTGAAGGTTTATGGGAAGCTGGAACAAGTCATTGAAATAGGGCAATGAAACTAGCATGCCTGGTAATCAATGGAACTGGAGGAGCCATGCAGTGAGCTTGAGATGTTGAAGATTCGGATGAACCAGTCCCTCTGGATGGAACAAGAGGTCTGGAGCTGGGTCCAAGGTTTCCTCAGTGAGTGAGGCCAAAGAAAGGGGGACCATACCTGTCGAGGCCAGAATGGGGCAATCAGAATTATCCTGTTCTTAGACCTGAGGGCTTTCTTCAGAAACTGGGAAATGAGAGGAATTGGAGAAAAAGCATACAACAGACCGGGGGCCGATCATGAACAACAGCATCTCTCGGTGACTCCCCCAGAGGGGGGATCAGGGTGAAGTAGTTGCTGCACTTGTTGTTCAGGGGGATGCAAATAAATCACAGCAGGGCTGGCCCCATTGGTAGAATATCCTTTCTGTCACCAAGGGATTGAGTGACCACTAGTGAGGCATTAAGATGCTCCCGCTCAATTTATCTACAATCACATTGGAGCTTCTCAACAAAGGTTCCCTCCTTGCTTGCTGATGTACCAAACAATCAACATGTTGTTCGTTTGGATAGCAATCATTACTAAGGGGAGGGTTTCTTGGAATGCTTGCAATGCCAAAAGCACTTTTCTCATCTCTAGAACACTGACGTGCAGATTGGTCTCTAATTTGTACCAAATGCCTTGGATTGTCTTTCCTGGATAATGCCCCCTCCACCATATCTGGGATGCATCCGTGGTCACTATGGCTTGGGGTTGAGGAGGGACAAATGGTTGGCCCGACATTATTTTGTTGGAGTGAAGCCACCAACTCAGGTCTTTCTTGTATAGACTGGTGACCATTACCAGATGGGGCACTGGCTGATTCAGTAAAGACCATTTTGATGCCAAGAGCCACTGTAGGGTTCGCATTTGAAATCTGGCAACTGGGACTAATGTGATGGTGCCTGCCATAGATCCTAGAGTTTGTAACAACAGTCTTGCAGTCACCCTTTTGCTGCAAATAATCTGACTGACTTGCGATTTTATTCTTTGAAGTCTTTCTAGGGGAAGAAACGTGGTACCGGTATTTGCGTTTAACATTGCTCCTATGAATTCTAAGTGCTTTGTTGGCTCTAGATGGGATTTTTTGTAGTTTACGGTGATCCCCAGTGAGTAGCAAGTTTGAAGAATGTAGTTTCTTTTCTGCAACAGTAGACGCCAAGTGAGTGCGGTAATGAGCCAGTCATCTAGGTATGGAAACACACAAAATCCTTGCAGTCTGAAGTGAGCTGCTACCACTGCCATGCATTTGGTGAACACCCTGGGGGCTGTGGTGAGACCAAAGGGCAGGGCTCTGAACTGATAATGACTGGCTCCCAGCCAGAAGTGTAGGAATCTTCTGGAGCATTTGTTCATTTTTATGTGATAATACACATCCTGAAGATCTACTGACCACATCCAATTGTCTTTTTCTAAGAACAGAAGTATACACTGAACCATAACCATCTGGAATTTGGTTTGTCAAACTGACTTTGTTCAACACACTGATATCCAGAATCGATCTTCAGTCCCCTGTTTTCTTTGGCACTAAAAAGAATCTTAAGTAAATTCCTGAGGCAAGGGTCTCTTTAGCTTTGGGGTCAAAAAGGGATGTTCTATCAAAGGGAGCATTGACGACTTGAATGGTTCCACAAACTCACATCATGGCTATGCCAGAATCCGCTGTCCTAGTAATCCCTTCAGCTGCGTGCACAATGAGCCTCATGGACGAATTGCATATTGAATCAAGGGTGGCTAGCTGGGAACTACTTTATCCTGAACCCCCTCAGCTACTACTCCTGTCAGAGTATTTGACAGCTCCTTTATCAGATCTCTTTGAAGTCTAGTGAAATGTGCCATGAAATTCAAGGACCTAAGCGCAAAGGTCGATGAAGCATATACTCGCTTCCTGAATCTAGCCATCATCCTAGACTCTTTATTAAGAGGATGGATAGCAGGACTTTCATCTGCAAGTTCTTTTTTAGTGGCTGCTGCAACCATCATGGCATCTACTGGTATCCCTTTAGCTCAATGCTGCTGATCCTCATGAGCTGTCAAAATGCGGTCTGGTCTCTTGGGGATTGGCTCAATGGAATCAGGTATCTTCCAAGCCCACTGCACAATCAGCTTAATTAGATCGTCAGCAGGCAGACAGATCCAAGAGGTAGATGTTCCGGCATGAAAAGCTTCCAGGTCTACATATTCCTCTGAGAAAGGCTGATGGGAAGTTCATCCACCCTTCTGCTTCAGGATCTCTAGTATGCCTCCATCTCCAGGGGAACCATCTTAAGGGGGTGACTTTGGGGAACCTTCCCCTTCATTGTAGTCACTATCTTCTGTGCAAGACACTTCAGGGGAGTCCAAGTGCTTCCTCTTGCACTTTCTCTTCAGGGCTACCTCGTCAGTGGGATGGGCTGGAGAGGTGCCTCAAGAGGATATGACCACCATGGTTGGATCCTGAGGTTTCTGTGCCTGCTGTCCCAGGATAGAGGCCGGAGGAAGCTCTGGGCGAGAGGTAGGACAGTGTTGTTGGTTCAATGAATGAGGTATTGACTGTGAGCTTGTAGTGGACAAAGCCCTCTCCATGGCCTGGAAAGCAGGCCCCCCATAGAGGAATGGGAGCCTGAAACTGAGATAGACTCCCTTGGAACTGTCATCCCATCCCGCACCATGGAAGCCTCCTCTGATGCCGAACCTGGAGTCGAGCTCACGTGTGCCAAAGCCCCGAGGAGGATGGGTGCCTCAGACAACATCGGAACAGAACCATGCTCCCAGGAATTGACAGCAAAGCTTTGACCCCACGAGGTCTCCAATTCCTACAGAACCAAAGACCTTAGGGCAGTTATCAGTGCTGGAGATGCAGATCTGATCGGCACCAAGACAATGGAGACCGAGACTGCTGGCATCAGGAACTCTGACAGCTCAGGTGGAATCAGAGGAGGAACAAAAGTTGAAATGATAGGTATGGTTCCAGACCAGGTAGACTAGGAATTGATGAAGAAACTAAGCCCCTCACTGCCAGGAGCTAGTCCACCAGCCTCAAAACATCATCCACATTGGTGGAATGGATCAAAGAGACTGATGGGGTATGGGGTTTCTCCAAGAATGGTCTCAAATGGGGTCCACTGATGCGGAGTATGTTGTTCTAGGCCTGTTTTCAAAAGAGAACTCCTCAGTTCCAAAACAGATGGAACAGGAGAGAGAAGTGATACTGAAATCTTGTCTATGATAACTGTAGGTGCTGAAAATAGTTGGTGCAGAAAAAGACACCGAGGTTTGAAAAGACTTCACGTTCAGTTCTGCAGAAATTGTGGGAATCGGGGAGGTTTTAGCCAATTTAGTAGGCATTGCCAGAACAACTATTGGAAACAATTGGCTCCTCTTCTTAGACCCCTCATGTTTGGAAGATGTGGAAGAAGAGGAAGGAGACCTAACATCAGTTTTGGATTTAGATGAACCAGATATGGTCTCGTCGAAATCGGATTTCAGGCCTTTCAAAATCACCTTGTTTTTTCATTCTACAAGCGCCCGGTGGCTGAAGCTGTGCCAAATAGCGCAGTCTTTCTGAAGATGCACTGGGTCCAAGCAGTAGACACAAACAGTGTCCATCAGAGTTTGGCAGTTTTCTATCACACTTCTGGCACCCTTTGAAGCCAGAAGTACCCCTTGTCTTTTCTGCTGGGTCTATATCAGCTTATCGAAAACTGATAACAGGGAATGCTCTTTGATTGAACTCTAAACGTCGAACAACCTAAACAGCGAAAACAAGGAACAGCAATTTTTTCCCAGGGAATAAAATCGCTGGGCCATTTTTGGGAGTTTGCCATTTCCTCCACTGTGGAGCGATCTCGGAGTTGGTATATTTAAGTAAGGGGGTGTCGGGGGTGAAGGGTTTTTTTTTTTTTTTTTTTGTGGAACAGCGATTTTTTTTTTCCCCTGGGGGGGAAAAAATCACTGTTCCATGTCTTCGGTATTTTGGTTGTCTGACGTTTTGGGTTTGATCAAAGAGTGTTCGCTCTTATCAGCTTTCTATAAGCTGATATAAACCCTTTTCTGCCATATCAGCAAAACTCACACACACACACACACACACACACACACACACACACACACACACACACACACACACCTACAGACAGAAAGAAGTGAAAGAATTTTTTTTTTTTGTTAAACAGGAAGGAAGTACATACCAACAATGGTACGGAAGGGTTTCCGTTACAGTAGAGGGAAAGGTTAAGTAAAAGAAAAAGTACCAACAGTGGTACTGGAGATTTACCAAAAAGGTAAACAGAGGGAAAGAGAAAGACAGAACAACATACTACCAATGACTGTATTAAGAGAGAAACATTAAAGTGTCCATGGAAGGAGCCTAGAGAGGAGCTGGGTAAGCAAAATAGTTACAGAGAATAGGAAATGAGATTTTAAAAGGAAAACACAGTTTTGTAAGAAATAAGTTGGCTCGAGAGCTGTGGAGGAGAAACGTGTCTGGTCACTAAAAGTGGCAAATGAGATCTGAGGTAATCCTGAGAGGAGCATTATGAGTAAAAGCCAACTTCAAGAGTTTTTGGAAGGCACGAGCTGGAATAACGACCAAGTCGGTTCCGAGATATGGAACTAAACCCACAGTTAAGGATTAAGTGAAGACTGACAACATCAGATTAATTTTTTGATAGCTAGCTCTGTGGTTTAAAGGGATAAACCCATGACTCCTCTTCAGATTACTCGAGTTTGATTAGTGGCTTAGGCACTGAGGGATATTGCATAGGGGAGACAGAAGAGAAGCAGCAGATGACAGGTTGCCCTGTCTGCAAGGAGAGGTCACAGTTGGTTCATGAGGAAGGTCAGTGGCATCCATGCTGAGTGACTCAGTGCCAGAGACCAAAGACTGCATGAAAGAAAGCATGAATACCATAGTGCAAGCACTTATATGGAAGTTACAGCAACAGCAGGGATATATGGATGTAAAATAAAAAAAATGTAAGCCTGTTAAGAATGATAGCACCACGTTTTGCTCTTGACATTTGCTCCTGAAAGGAAAGAATGGGCTGAGAAGAAGGTCTGGTGATGAGGGTAGGGATAAATAATTAAAAGGAAAAAATATCTTTGACACAGATTTCTAGCTGAAGGAAACATGTAATTTGTTAGGCTTTCATGTTAATTAGTGTCAAATACGTTTTTCTTAGGTTAATTTCTAACACATTTTCAAAGACTGCATACACTACCATATTCCAAGTAGATGATATGGGGTTTGAGATAATTTTTTTCAGATTAAAGCTGTCCAGAGCATTCTAGTGAATAATGTTCACTGCAGCCTTGGGAGAAAAAAAAAGTGTATTCATAGCAAAACCTACACATCAGCAGGCAGCTCCCTTCTTTCAAATACTTTCCAGTAATATGAACCAGACTGTTGTATTTTCGGATACCATTAATACATGCAAAACCAAGATGCAAAGGTTCTGCATGGATGAGCTCATCATCAACACACAAGAAACAAGTGATATCATAGTAGCAGTTCTCTCATGATATTAAAGGATACTACTTAGAAACAACACAATATCATCAAGGACCCAAAGTCTGTGATACAGTGTATACCCTCTACCTAGCCAGTATGAAGTCCCTATGCATTAAGGAAAACACCATTCTCTTAGGAGACTTCAACTATCCCCCATTAACTGGGAGACTAATTCTCAAACATGTATGCCCTGAAATTTCTTAATTTCATCAATACAAACTCTTTGGACCAGTAAGCCCACACCCTAAATAGCGAAAATAAAATCCTGGGTTTAGTCCTTACTAACATGGGGCAGCTTTGCTACCCACCAGTTGTAACTTTCTCACTGATACAAATCGGATCACAAATCCATCACATTTACTTTAAGACTGAAGCCAGAAGTATCTGCAATAGCTTGATATTCAGACATTATGCCAAGGCTAATCTACTAAAACTGAGTAATCATCTGGCAAAATTCAAGAGCCCCTTCCATCTAAATGACCCCACTGCTTTTGCTGAATCTTTTACTGCTAAATTCTATGCACATGTAAACAGCTATACAGATGCATTTGTCCCCTTCAGAAGTAAATACAATACCAGATTTAAAAATAAATCCCTATGGTGGGACCCTAATATAAACAGGTTCTATAATAAAAAAAAAAAGAAAACTCATTGCATGCAAAAATAAATTTTACTCTGAAGAAGCCAATAACACTCTTGCTAAACTTAGTAAGGAACTCCTGGCACAGATCAAATCAACCAAAGCCAAATATGAGGTAAAAATAGCCACCCCAAGAGAAGGATAACTAGAAAGCCTTCTTTAACTATGTTAGAAATCTCAGAAACAATGCCCAGAACTGCACAGCTAATAGTTGGAAGTTATGTACTTACCATAACTTGACATCTGTGTTGTCCATTTTTATTTTTCCTCACTGATGGGTCACGGATCTGACCCTCAGATCTGACTCTGCTGCATTTTTCAGACTGGATTTCAGTCTCATGCTCCTCCCTCTACCCACAATGCTCTACACCTCCCTCAGCTTCCTCAGATCAAGTTTGCTGCCTTATTGCCTACTGGACATAGGGACAGAAACAGATAGAAAGATATCACAGGCTGAATCTAGGAATGTAAAGGTTTCTATACAGTCCACAGATTCTCTAGGAGCAGCTAGGTTGGGGGATGGTTGGGAGGGAAGGTGAGGAAGAATGTAAATAGATGACACAGATGGTAAGTACATAACTTCCAAATCTGATGTTGTCCCTCTCATTCTTCCTCACTGATGGGACAGAGTCCCCAGCTATGTAACACTTGGGTGGCCTCAAGGAAGGATATGCCAGAGCACTGCCAAATCAAAAGAAGCTCTACTTCTGGAAACATTGTCCAATTTAAAATGCATCACAAAGGTGTGAGTCTTTGACCAAGTGGCTGCTGCACAAATTTCATCAATCGATGTTTTGGAGTAGAAAGCAGATGATGTAGCCAAAGATCTAACAGAATGGGCCCTAGGATATACAAATAACTGGTCAGACTTTCTGTACTGTTTTGTTCTATGAAGGTAGAAATGTAGTTGCCTATGCACATAAAGAAGATGCAAAACATATTCACCCTTGTTAGAAAAATTTGGAAGAAGACTGGCAATTGTACAGACTGATTAGTATTATTCTTTATAGCGACTTTAGGCATAAAGGATGGGTTGGTATGAAGAGACACCATATCCTTATGAAAAATAATGTAAAGCTGTTTGGATGATAATGCCTGAAGTTCAGAAATTGTCTTTGCTGATATAATAGCCACTAAATAAATAGTTTTCCAAGACAGGAATTTCATATCACAAGTGTTTGCTGGTTCAAAAGGTTTCTGAGTCAGGCCGTGAAGTATAATTGTGAGATGCCAAGGAGGAGAAGGATCATTTATAGGAGGTCTAAGCAGGAAAATTCCTTTTATGAGTGCCTTGCATAGTCTGGAAGTGGAAAGGGAACAAAAATCATTTCCATAGTGAAAGTTGGATATAGCTGTCAATTGAAGTTTTAAGGTGGAAAAAAATGCTCCCACTTCATTGATTTCTAGAAAATGTATGCTGAGGGGTAGAAAACTTGATCCACATGGCAAGCAGGGTCTTTTCTTCCTGTTTGCTGCTGGTAAGAGTTCCTTTGATGTATGGCCCAAACAAAGAGGAGCGATCGAACGGGGCACTGACAAAAGACACCTTAAAAGGTTCCGCAAAGTCACAAAGCGTCATCCAGGCATATCTTCTAACAGCAATGAGGTGCCCTCCGCTGTATGGGAGATGAGCCTCATGGAGGAATTAGCCATGAAAGCAAGAGTAGCCAACTGGGAAATACTTTCTTGAAGTCCTTATCCGACATGGTCTCTGCAACAAATTTGGAAAGTTCCTTGATCAAATCTCTCTGCAAATGAGTAAAATGTGCCAGGTAATTTAACAACCTCAGCACAAAAGATAGCTGAGATGTAAAAGCACTTACTAAAGTTGTCCATAGCTCGAGACTCCCTGCTCAGCGGATGGACAGAGGCGCTCTGTTTGGCTAGCTCCTTTTTGGTGGCTGCTACCACAACAATGGCATCAACAGGAACAATTTTAGTCCAATGCAGTCAGTCTTTAGGGGGAACAAGGAATCTGTCTGGGTGTTTGGGGATGGGTTCAATAGTGTCTGGCTCCTTCCAAGCCTGGCGGGAAATTAAATCAATAAATTCATCCGGGGGGGGGGGTCACCCAAGATGTAGATGGGCCCACCCTGAAAGCCTCCAAGAATGCCAACTCTTCAGAAGAAGGAGGCTGGGCAAACCAGCCACCTTTCTGTCTAAGAATCTCTAAGATGTCTCTAAAGGAGACATCATCCCGTGGTAATTGCGGGGATCCTTCTCCCTCATCAAAGTCTGTGTCTTTGTTGAGGGACTACATCGAGGAGTCTGTGTGTTATGTGTTGCATGTTTTCTTTTGAGGAACCTCATCCGTGAGGTGCTCAGAGGAGGTATATGAAGAAAGGGGGGCTTCCTCGGGGAGGAAGATCCTGGAGACTTCTTGAGGTAGGCTGACTTGGACAGGAATGAAGGGCTCAGCACCCAGATCCAATGAAAGACAAAGGGGAGGATTGGAAATAAGACAGGTTGGCTCTCTGTGCAAAGAGAAAACCCTTTCTACAATTTGGAAAGCCGATGGACCAGGAGAAACACCCCCATCTCCCTCAGAGCCAAGACAGTTGAGGAAGAAAAGGATGGGGACAACACCTGATCCATGGCCTCCAGACAGAATCAGACCTGAGCTGTTGAGGGCCAAAGTACAGAGAGGAAGTGACAGATCCGAGAAGGTCAAAGTCGAGCCTCTCCCCATAGATCCAATGTAGACATCATGGATCTGAGACCCACACTGATCTGAAATCAGTGATGAAATCAGAGCAGGACTGGTCAGGGTAGTTGTCAGAGTTGAGGAAGGAAGCTTCCCTGGATCCGACACAGACTCTCTTGGGTACCTAGGAGGCTTTGAAATCACTGGTCAGATTGGAGAATGAGACTGAATACGTCTGGTGGAAACACTCACGGATCCGAGAGGGAACGGAGTTGGCATAACCCCCATCTGGATTTGAGTCTTGAGAATCTCATCATCATCCTGTCCATATTCACATCAGAGAAACTCCTAGAGGATCTGGATAAAGCTACAGAAGCAGGTCTCGAATGATTTGTCGGAGTCTCCAATAATTTAGTGGGTAAAGTTGCGGAAACTGGTCTGAGAGGAAATTCATGAGTTTGGATCCTAGCCGTCTGGTTCGAGGATATTCAGGAGTTTGGATCCTAGCCACTGGGTTCACAGTCCTAGGATCTGAGCTTGAAGTGGAAGGCCTAGGGGAGCTTGTAATGGTGATGAAAAGAGTCAGATCCGAGGGATGTTTTGGATCCTTACTGCCTTATCTGGAGGCTCCGAGGAAGCCCTTGAGGTCTTGTGAGGACGCTTCCTGGAATATGAAGATCTATGGTGAGACATACAGGGGGTTTGACCTCCTGGAGATGAGGAAGTGGGCGCAGGTAGAATCCCTTTTAAAATAAGCTTGTTTCTGTGATCGGCAATAGCTCTTGGATGAAAACCTTCACAGATATCACAAGCCAATCGCAGATGTTCAGGCCCCAAATAATAAACACATTTTTTTATGTGCATCTGATTGTGGAATTTTATATCCACAATCAGAGCAATGTTTAAAGCTTGATGGTTTACCCGATCTTATTATTATAGTAACAAGATCAGTCAGCATACTGACAACAAAGAAGAAATACTTAACCAACAATTTTAAACTAACTAGATTAAACTATCTCAAGCACTATAATAGCTATCCTAACAGATTAAACTATCTTAAACACTAACAAGACAGGAAAGCCAATGGCACTGAAAAAAAAAAGAAAAGCAGAAGCCTAAAGGAGGGAAGAAAAACACCAGCAGTAGCCCCCAACACCTGCAAGAACTATAAGGGAGGGGAGGATAGCTATAGTACCAAATATTGAGGAGAAAAGAGGAAAATCTTCAAACTTATCTTTCTCAAAAAGGTTGTATCCCACTCGAGACTAGAGATCTGAATCTGGTCGCAATGGCAGCAAACAAGATCTGAGGAAGCTGTGGAAGGTGTAGAGTATTGAAGGTAGAGGGAGGA
This sequence comes from Protopterus annectens, assembly GCF_019279795.1. Classification (NCBI taxonomy): domain Eukaryota; kingdom Metazoa; phylum Chordata; order Ceratodontiformes; family Protopteridae; genus Protopterus; species Protopterus annectens. The sequence goes on from NC_056737.1 coordinate 1,845,160,850, forward strand.
GCTCGAGACTGAGATCCAAGTCTGAAAAATGCGGCCAAGTCAGATCTGAGGGTTGGATCTGTGACCTATCAGTGAGACAGAATGAAAGGGACGACATCACACTTATGGATATTACATAATTAAACCAGGGACACAGCAAATATACTGGCAGACCAATTTAGTCCAAACTTCACCCCCTCTTCCTCCTATATTCTCAGACCACATACCTGCATCTACACTCCCCAATTCTCCCAAGAACAAGTCCTCAAAGTACTATCTGAGGAGAAGATGACTTCTATGAGGCCATATAACATACTGGGCTGCCTGCTGATTAGCCTGAAACTTGACTTGTCAAACTCCCTACAGAGCTCATTCAATATTCACCTCTAAAGAGATCCCCTACAGAGGTCATTCAATATCAGCCTCCATAAAGTCTTCATGCTGGATGAATGGAGGACAGCAGCAGTTATTCCCCTGCACAAAGGGGAGCATCAACAGATCCAGTCAGTTACTGACCCATTAGCCTGATCAGCCTCATTTGGAAGACTATGGAAAGAGTCACTATGGAATTAATAAATAAGGACATAGGCAATCTACACTCTGGATCAAGCCAGTTTGGATTCATTAAGGGCTGATCCTGCTACTTATCCTGGCTGGCTTCTTCAAAACAGTTATTAAAGCAATGGATGATGGCAAATCAGCACCTACCATATACCTAGACCTTGCAAGACATTCAACACCATCCCACTCTCGGGTACCACAGATAAACTTTCCTGGTTAAATGCAAATACCTATGAAACTTGTTGAATAGCAAACCCGATCACAAAAAGAACCCATTAAATTAGGGTAGGCAGCTCTACCTCCTCTATTAGGGTAGGCAGCTCTGCCTCCTCTAAAAGACCTGTCACTAATGGTGTACCCTGGTGTTAGTCCTTGAATCACTCATCTTTGGCATTTACTTCTCAGATGTCAAAGCAAGTTTTAAGGGTTTATGGCTGAGCAAGTCTGCAGACAAGTGTAAACTACATGTCATCATAAACTTCTCAGAGGACACCAAAATCCTCCAAGAGAACCTTTCTCAAACTAACAGCTGGTGTCAAAACCATTGACTAAAACTTACTGTCAAGAAATGTATAACTGTATTCTTCAGCAGGCATTACTTCCTTTGTAACTATCACACTGACAATACACACTGAAAGTTGATCCCATAGTCAGGGATCTGGGAACCTATGTCAACAATGAACTGCCTTTTGATCACCACATACCTGCTATTATACTTTCTTCCATCATACATATATCTAAATGTATGATATCTGGGTGCAGGGATTAAATTATTCCACTGTGTCATTCAGTATATACCTGCCCAAGCACTTGTCACAACTGGAGTGACCATAGTGCTTTCCTATTTAAAAAAAAAGCAAAGGCCTAAATCACAAATTCTTGTCCTACTTGGTATCATATAAACTACTAACAGGCAACATCTGCCTTGTGTACTGAGTCTCAACAAACCACATCCTGACAGACCTGCTACACATTTGCAAGTCCAGTGGTAGCATGAACACCAGTTTAAGGGATCTCAATCTTTTTTGCAATAAATAAAAAGAACATGCAGGAGGGATAGCTATGTATTATAGAGAATACCTCTTCTCTGGAACTCTTTTCCACTCCACATATTCCATTTAAATGCAATCTGGATGAATGGATGAGAAACTGCAAATTCTGGTCTATATTACAAAAATTGAAAAGACCAGAGATTGAACGGCTTAAAAATCAAAAAAATGCCGTACCTCAAAGTTGCTCTTGTGGGGGGCTGTGCCCCCATATCCCCCACTAATTATATATACCAACTCCAAGATCACACTACAGTGAGGAAAGGGCAAATTTTCCTAACTTCACTGTACTGCGATCTCAGAAAAGACACATCGATGAACGTCATTTCCGATGTTATAGCTGTTTGATCTCCAGCCTCTTCGATTTTGTGATAGGAACCCACAAATTCATCCTTGGTTTAGCACCCATTTCTCTCTTGGATATGGGAAAAATGTAAATGTCTCAACATTTCTTTGTTCTGCCTGCCTCTAGGTTATTCATATGCAAAAGACAAGGGCTAAAAACTGCCATAGGAATGTATGGCTAGGCTTCCTAAGATTCTCACTGACAAATAGCCTAGTAAGTATCTATGTACTTATGAACCCATGAACAATACAAACAACTATAAAATAAAGTGAAAGTCATATTAGAAATTAACAAAATAAACAATTTCATATCACAGCTAAACACATGCTGTTAACAACCATCTTTTCCGGCAATCCTTGAATAACAAGTTCACTCATGGGAAGCCTCTTCATCCTAGCCCACCTCCCTCAGCTGGTTCCCACTACACTGCCATGCCATTCTATCAAAATGCACAAAAGCAGCTACCTAAGACACCAACCAACCCTTCTCCACTGACTAAAACACCTGCCAACCCCAGCTGAAACTTAAAATGAGAAGTTATGTACCTACCATAACGTTCCATGTTAGTTGTCTTCTCTCGCCTTCTTTCTTGCTTGATGGGTTCGGAGCCGATCCTCGGCTCCGACTCGGCACTTGCTAAGCTCGAGAGTCACTTTTACCAGCTCGAGGCAGCCCCATATCCCATGATGCAAGGCGGTAAGTACCCAGATCTCGTTTGATGACAATAGGCAATAGCACCTAGCATAATAACTTCCAAAAGGAAGAAAGAAGGAGAGAAAAAAACCTGAAGGATGGTAGAAGGACCAGCACTGTATGGTCTTCAGAAGCATACTTCCTAGTAGAGAAAGGTCTGTCCAGGCCTGGGGAAGGAGGGAGGGTCGAAGAAAGAAGGCGAGAAGACAACTAACATGGAACGTTATGGTAGGTACATAACTTCTCAATGTTAAGTTGTCAATCTCGCCTTCATTCTTGCTTGATGGGACCGCGTCCCTAGCACCTCTATCCTGGGTGGCTCAATGGAACAGACTCTTGAGAACTGTAGAGCCAAAACTGGCTCTGTCCCTGGAGGCCAAATCCAATTTGCAATGGGAAACAAATGTATGAGGAGTGGCCCAAGTGGCTGCTGCACAAATAGTGTCTAATGGAAGTCTAGCTTGAAAAGCTGTGGAAGTGGATAAGCTTCTGGTTGAATGTGCTTTAGGTTTTGAGCACAGCTGTTTTCCCCTGAGCTGATAAATTTCAGAGATGACAGAAGAAAGCCATCTAGACAAGGTCACTTTTGAGACAGGAAGGCCTTTCTTGTTATCAGCATAAGAAACAAAAAGTTGATCGGATTTCCTGAGTTGTTTTGTTCTGTCCAAATAATATCTGAGTTGGCGGTGGACATCAAGATAATGTAATTTTTGTTCCGATCTGTTTGAATAGTTTGGGAAAAATACAGGAAGATCAATAGCCTGATTCAAATTAGTCTTTGAGGCGACCTTAGGCAAAAAGGTCGGATTAGTTCTCAATGATACTCTGTCTTTGTGGAAGACTAAATAGGGGGGGCGAACAGATAGAGCATGAAGTTCAGACACCCTCCTAGCCGATGTAATAGCAACCAGGAATAAAGTTTTACATGAAAGAAATTTCAGGGAACATGAAACAGCTGGCTCGAAGGGAGGAAGAATCAAGGATGTCAGCACTAAATTTAGGTCCCATTGAGGAGGAGGACTCCTGATTGGAGGTTTCAGGAGAAAAATTCCTTTCAAGAAGGCTCTACAAAGCCTGTGGGACATAATGTTGAGATCTGCGAACCCGACATGAAAGTTCGAGATAGCGGCCAACTGAACTTTGACCGTGGAAGAAGAGGAGCCCGCGTGAAAAATTTCCGCTAAGAAATCCAAAACTGCTTGTACTGGAGCAGTGAAGAGATCAATATTCTTGGCTTTTGCCCAATAAAAAAAACGTTTCCATTTGCTAGTATAAATCCTCCTAGTAGAGGATTTTAAGGAAGCTACTATGATGTCTCTAACAGGATTAGAGATCATAGGAATCCTGGCTAAGGAAGGAAGTGGAGCAACCATGCTGTGAGGTTGAGAGAAGGGATAGACCGGTGCAGCTGACCCGATTGGTGAATCAGAAGATCTGGCACTGGGTCCAGATGCCACGGCTGCACCAAAAGGTGACGATGGAGGAACGGAAACCAAATTTGTCGAGGCCAATAAGGGGCAATGAGAATCATTTTGGCTCTCAAAGCGGTGGCTTTCTGGATTACTTGTGGGATCAGAGGAAAGGGAGGAAAGGCATAAAGAAGTCCCTGGGGCCAATCCTGGGTCAGAGCGTCTCTGGGGGGATGGCCTGGCAGTGGGAAGAGAGAGAAGAAGTCTGGGCATTTGCTGTTTTGGGGAGTAGCAAAAAGATCGCAACATGGGCGACCCCATTCTAGAAAAATCTCCTCCACTATAGATTGTTTGAGAGACCACTCGTGAGGCATGAGAATAGCTCTGCTCAATCTGTCCGCTAAAATGTTGGTTTTCCCAGGGATATGCGTTGCTACCAGAAACCGATGAGAGGAGATCGCCCATTGCCAAAGTCTGAGCGCTTCTCGACACAAGGGGTAGGACTTGGTTCCGCCCTGTTTGTTGATATACCATACTACAGACATGTTGTCTGTGTGGACTGCAATTGTCCCCAAGGGAAGAAAGTCGTTGAGGGCTTGCAACGTTAAAAGCACTGCTCTCATCTCTGGGACATTTAT